>NC_133654.1:192646429-192946429 GCF_009905375.1 Apium graveolens | reverse complement strand
CTCAGTATGGGAACTCGGATGGTCTCATACCGACTCTGAATTTGTGTCTTTGGTGGTTCCTCAGTTTTGGTAGGCTTAGTTGGAGTTTCTGTGTCCGACATGATTGTGTTTGGATCTTTAACTGTATGTATGTTAACAGATAGGCTCTGATACCAATTGTTAGGTCACACACACACTGTAGAGGGGGTGAATACAGTGTATAGTACACTCAAATCGAACTTTAAGAACTTAAGTAACAGAAAACAAACTTTATTGAAACAATAAACTCTGTTACAGTATGAAACTGTTACCTCTCAGTGATGAACAAATATCACGAGAGCTGCTAGGGTTACAATGAATAATCTTCTCTAATAATGATAACACTTATAGTGTAAACCCTATATCTGTGTTTATATACTACACAGTTACAAGATAATCGCTAGTTGATATGGAATATGATTCTGCTTCCTAAAATATATCAATCAGATATCTTTTCTTCCAAGTATTCCATTCTTCACGGAATTCCTTCTTCATGCATATCTCTTCTTATGTTTATCTTGATCTTCTTTCCTTTAATCAGCTACTGTCCTTATTTGATTGTCCTTCAGCACTTAAGTTCTGATATCTATCTTCTGATGATTATCTCCTGATAACATAAGTACTGATATCCTTAAGTCTTGACTTCCAGTATAAGTATTAATCAACAGTTAAGTACTGATTTATCCTGTTCAAATAAGATCTGAAAGCTAAACATAAAACATATTAGCCATGACAATATCAAATATATCTAACATAATTAATTAAATCAATTAATCAATTAATTTTTGAATTAATTGACCAATTAATCAATTAAAAATTAACTAAAATTAATTAACTAATTAATTCAGATTTATTTTTGAATTAAAAATAATTTTCGGAATTAAAATATTAATTTTTTTAGAATTTTCAGAAATTAAAAATGAATTTTTATAATAAAAATAAATAGGAAATATGATTTTTAAACATTTTATAAACAGGAATCCTATTTTGAAAACTTTGCAAACTACAGGGACTAATCTTCACCATCTTCAAAACTACAGGGACTAAACTGCAATTTTGCAGTTCCAGTCGCCGGAAAATCAGGCGTGGCCGGAGAAGACGATCCCGGCGTCCTCACCCCACCAACACCTCCAGATCAACACTACACAACACCAGGAACTTGTTCATGCAATCAAAACATTCTAATCATCCCTGTTCTGGCCGGAAATTGGCCAAGAACATCGCCGGTTTCCGGCGAACATCGTAAATCTTTAAAACACAACTCCCTTCGATTCAAGCATCCTCTGTTAACGAGCTATATATCAATCGATTGCAAATTTCATAAGGAACACAACCCACTATAAATCAACAGCTAATAACCCCTGAATCAAAAACCCCCAAATTTCAATTGAAAACATTCATACGGGTTATAAACCCTAATTTTAAAATTCGAAAATCAAACTCAAATTTGATGTTATTGAACTCCAAATCAGACGTATAGTATACCAAAATCATCAGGAAAACAAGCTCTACAACATGCAATCATCAAATCATACAAACAATCATCCGAACAAAAATTCATATTTTTCATAAAAATAATTTGAAAATAAATAAATTTTTAGAAATTAAACATTTGATTCTGCAGGTGTATGGATTACAGATTCTGATAGATCTTCTCAAGACCTTCAAATCCAGTACTCGAGCTTTTCAAACAAAGATCAAAAACACCTTCAAAAGTTGGTTTGATTCTTGAAACAGTTTATGAATATAGGATTTTTCTCTGTAAAATTATATATTTATCTGTCAGCAAATGATTTTGATACGAAATAAAATACGGTAAAAGGCTATTTATATTTACGAAAAATTAGTATCCCGTTGGATCATTCCGGATATAAAACGGTACGTTTATTTATAAAAACTGATCCAAACGGTATCGATTTTCGGGATAATTATCCAAATCAGTACAATTTGTACTGCGGTCTTGGTCTCAGCGCCTGGTTACACGTATTACGAAGTGATAATTGTGATAGTTTAATAAAAAGCTCTCGTTTATCGAAAATACGGATTTTTATTGATTTACCGAAATGAATACTGTATCAAAAATATTGCGCCGGGACCCACGCATGACGAACCGTACGCCGGATCGAAAAAGTCGAAACATGGAAAATGCTCGGAATATTACAATTAGGTTAGGAAGGAGTTCTCGGAAGAGTTTCGGGTTCCAAAAACGTAATAACGGTTGACGTCGGTTGGTTCCTGTTTTTATAAAATAGATTTTAAATACTCGGAAAAAAGATTTTATAAATTTCATATGATTCATATAAATTCATAAATCAACATAAAAATAGTTAGGAAGATATGACAATTATCTATATTTGACATATAAAAATTAAAATACCCAACTAATATTATTTTTGAATATTCAAATACAAATAACACTTAACAGTTAATTCACAGAATAGATACTGAACACACATAATAATTATTTAATTAGCAAAAATAATTACACGGTATATCCCAGATATTACAGTACCCTCCTCATTTTTGTGAACATATCATTTTCAGTCATCAGTTTAATCACCCTTTCAAGCTCCACTGTTGAGAAATTTTCTAATATTTATTTGTTTAATAGATTGAATGAGTCATCCTTGAAGTAAATCTTCACCTCTCCCAGAATATCCACAGAGACTTTATATATGAGTTCAGCCTTTTGATTATTGTAATCATCTTTTAAAAATTCTTCTGAGATTGTTAGAAAATCATTTTAATTATGGCATGCCCATAATGCTCCCATTTCAACCTTGTTTTTCCTTGGCTTTCTTCCAACGGACTTAAAGTGCTTCTTGAAAAGCTTCTTCCACTTTGTACCAACAACTGATTTGTTCTTTGGTCTTGGCACATGGGCACAGACTTTGTTCCTTTCAAATTTATTAAGCTCCTCTTGCATTGTTGTAACCCAGTCGGCATCTTGAAAAGCTTCTTCCACCTTTTTTGGTTCAGTTTGAGATAGAAAATAATGGTAGATAGATTCATTTTGAGTGGCTTTCCTGGTTCTTACACCACTATCAGGGTTTCCAATGATTAAGTCAGGTGTGTGTGACTTAGACCATTTTCTTGCAGATGGAAGTTCACTCCATCAAGAAGAACCTCCCCTTGATCCATGAACTCTCTGTTATTTCTTTGACTAGTACCACTATCATGTCCTGATGCTCCCCCTGAATCAGTGTTCCTATTTTTATTAGTATTTGACTCATCAGAATTTGAGGAATGAGAGTCTGATGACTTATTTACTGATGTTCCTTGAGTTTAATCACTTGTAGTATTCTCTGGATTTGAATCATATTGCTCCCCCTCAATATATGCTTCAGTGTTCGAAGAATTTCCATTGTCATGTGGATCATCAGAGCTTTGAGTTATATCAGGATTTACTGTATCATGATTTACTCTATCAGGATTTGTTAGTGAATCAGGATTTAATAGTTCAGCATATGGTACTTCATTTTCAAATCTCAACTTGTCATGGTCATCTGCATCTTCTAGACTTGTAATCTTCTTGTCATCAAAAGATACATGTATGGATTCCATGACTGTTCTTGTTCTCAGGTTGTAAACTCTAAAGGCTTTTATAGACAGTGGATATCCTATAAAAATGCCTTCATCAGCTTTTAGATCAAATTTAGTAAGCTGCTCTGGATGAGTTTTGAGAATAAAACACTTGCAACCAAAAATGTGAAAGTACTTCAAATTTGGCTTCTTTCCCTTCACCGTCTCACATGGTGTTTATCTATGCCTGTTGATTAATGTTGTATTTTATGTTAAGCAAGCAGTTTGCACAGCCTCACCCCAGAAGTAAGTAGGTAATCTTGCTTCCTCTAGCATGGTTCTTGCAGCTTCTATGAGAGTTCTATTATTTCTTTTAACAACTCCATTTTGTTGCGGAGTTCAAGGAGCAGAAAATTCTTGTTTTATCCCCTTGAGTTTGCAGAACTCTTCCATAGAAATGTTCTTGAATTCTCTTCCATTAATACTTCTGATGATCTTCACTTTGTATGTTGATCCTTTTTCCAGCTCTCTCACATGATCAAGAAGAATGGTTGGAGATTCATCCTTGGTGTGCAGAAAATACACCCATGTGTATCTTGTATATTCATCAACAATTACAAGTGCATACCTCTTCTTGGCAATTGACATAACATTGACTGGACCAAAGAGATCAATATAAAATAGATGATTTGGTTCAAAAATGGAGGATTCAGTTTTACTCTTGAAAGATGTTTTCCTTTGCTTGGCTTTCTGGCATGAGCCATATAAGCAAGCCATCAGGAGTAAACACTGCATTGGGAAATCCTCTCACAAGATCTTTCTTCACAAGTTTATTGATATTGTTGAAGTTGAGGTAAGAAAGTCTCTTATGCCAATTCCAGCTGTCTCCATAGATGTTCCACTAAGTAGACAAACTTTTGATTCATCAGTGCTTGTGGAGATCCTGGCTTCATATAAACTACCATCTCTTACTCTAGTCATTACAATCTTGCCATCAAACTTACTGACAATTCACAATGCTCCTCATAGAAGTTCACATGGTAACCATTTTCACAGATTTGACTCACACTGATCAGATTATGCTTGAGTCCTGCAACCAAAGCTACATTTTCAATGATGACATTCCCAATTTTGATTTTTCCATATCCCAAGATTTTTTTAAGTTGCCATCTCCATAAGAAACACTTCGTCCAGCTTTCTCCTCAAATTCTGATAGTAGGGATTTATAACCAGTCATGTGTCCTGAGCATTCACTGTTTAAGACTAGAGTATTTCTCCTGTTACCCTGCAATTAGTATTTGAAATCAGTTAGTGTTATAAGGACCCAGACTTGCTTAGATCCTTTGGCCTTTTTAAGTTTGTTAACATATGCAGCAGAAGACTTTATATCAGAGTTTATGTTAACATTCTTACTATCAGTATTTACACATGCAGAAACAGATTTTGCTTTATTTAAAGAGGGTTTCAGTTCATAATAATCATAATATAAACTGTGATACTCTTTACATGTATAAATAGAATGCCAAACACTACCATAATGAAAACAAGGAATCTGTGGTTTATATCTAACTGTGTTAGTCCCAGACAATCTAATAGTGAAATTATAGAAGGGGATTGAATATAATTCTTGGTTTCTTGTTGATTTTAATAACTTCTCAAACAAATATACCTAATAGTGTTTGAATATGCAAAATTGTGGAATGAAAGTATTGATGTATTCAAAACACAAAGTAATTTAAATACAAGTATTTAAAAACTTTCTGGTGGATTGAACTTATCCACCATATATATATATATATTTCGAGAACTCTGTGATACAAAGATTGTACACAACTTCTTATAAGTAGAATTACAAAGAACTGAGAAATTCTTCACAGATACAGCTTTTTTATTTCCCTAGTTGATTACTTACTTAACTACTAGATACTCTTGGTTTATATATTACCAAGTTATAAGTGAAAGAGACAAATAATAGAACAAAATGTATCTTTGTCTAATCACATGCTTCTTCATTTCTCCATCTAGTATCTTTGATTTTCTTCAAGTAAGCATGGAAATGGAAATGCTTCTTTGTTCTCTAATACCTTATTACAGGCTGCCACATTCCTTTTTTGTGTAATCAACCCATGTGACTATTAAGTCATTATCAACTCCTGTTTGAAATTCATCATCCGTCGAGACTCAGTTGGATCATCCGTCGAGACTCCCTTGAATCATCCGTCGAAATGTGACTTGTGTCATCCATCGAAGCCTTGTGAAGAACATCCGTTGAAAGTGTTTCCATAGCATTTAATTTAATTTCACTTATACAAAATTGTAAGGCATCTAATATATACAATTTGCCAACCTATTTTACATATCATTCTTGCAGTCAACATGACTTAGAATGTCCTACAACTTCTAATTCTGTAAGGCAGTACAATACACAGAAATGTGCTATAAAATACTTATCAATACATAATCTACTCTTTCAACGAATGATAGATAGGATCATTCGTCAAAAGTTACAAACACACTGAATCAAATCTACTAAGGTGTTTTGTAGTATATCATCAAGTCTACAACATGTTCCTAATAATCTCCCCGGATTTATGTCTACTGGAATTGTAGGCATAAATTTAGAGGGACTTGATGATAACAAAATACTTTTTACAACATATTTTATTCATTGGAAGATTTAATGATAAGTGCTGCAATTTTATTTGAAATTGACAAACGAAAGTTCACACAAGTCTTACAGCTTTGTTCAAGGTGCTCCTCTAGTCTGAGCAAATTAATCTTTTCTCCTTGAACTTTTGGTCCTCTTTCCTAGCTTTTTATTGTTCTCTTCAATCTGGAGTTGAAGTTGTCTGTAGAACTCAGCTTCATATTCATTGGACAAATCTAGCATCTCTTACATTTCATTTAGAGTTTCATTACTTGAAATCTTTAGTTGGTCCTCCAGTCTGAAGAATCTTCGGGTGTTCCTTTCTTCTTTGAACTCCATCAACCAGTAGAGTTTCATGTGCACTCTGCTTCCAGTGTATGGAATAGTTAAGATTCTTGGAAGTGCACTTGGATCTCTCCAACTTTGTCTTATTTGCTAAATCTTATTAAGTATCTCTGTTTTGGCCACCTTGGTGAATCTAAAATCTTTCTTGATTGCAGAGAATATCTTTATTAAGACAGTGTAGCCTTCATTGAGAATCTTATGAAGAGGCCAAGTAATTTCCTGCCACCCTTGTACTTGAACACAAGTCTCTTAGGAAGTCTTATTAAGTGTCACTTCATCCAGCTCATCCAGATAGAGATTGATGTCTGAGAACTCCTTGATGTCATAAATGAATAGTTGATCTCCTTTGTTGACTGTAGGCTTGGGCTTGGGTAGAGTTTCGGATTTTAATGGAACTGACTTGAATGGCTTGCTAGATCTTGACTTTTGTCTTTTAGCTGAGGTAGTTAGAATTGGGAAGTTTAGATCAGGGACATATAGGTTTTCCCAATCTATTGGTTCATCTTTTGAAATTATTGGCTCACCACAAAAATTTACATCTGGATAGACCTTGGTTTCAGCTTGCTCCATTGTGGGAAAGGTTGATCAGGTTCATCTTCTTCTTCTTTTTCTTCTCTAAAATACAGCTTCCTTTTGGTTGTTTCCTTTCTCATCCTTTTTCCAATTTTTTGCTTTGACTCCTCCAGTTTCTCAATTTCAGTGATAGTAGCAGGCTTCTCAGCTTCTGATTTGATAGCAACCTTTTCAACCTTTTTCTTAGCTTCTAAGGCAGCCTGCCTTTTTTGATTCTAAAGTCTCAGTTTTTCTTCTCTTTTGGCTTCTGCAAATTATGGATGTCCAGCCATCTCACAAATTTTTTTACCATGTCTGTAGACTTTAGCTATCCTATTCTTTAAAACTGAATCTCTAGGATCTTTGATGTGAGCAATAGAATGACTAAGCAGCTTCTTTTCATCTGGATGAGGAGTTGCATAAACTAGGTCCAAAGGATTCTTGGTAGAATGTTTTGAATAATGTTTCTTGGGCTTCAAGATCACATCGGCCTTTGGCTGTCTTCCAGCAGAGGTTTGAGCTCTCTCCATCTTCCTCAAGCTCATTTCACTGATAGGAATTTGTCTCAATTGTGTGAAGTGTGTCACATATTTATCTTGCTTTGCAATTGGACCAAAAACCTTTTCAATTCTTTTATCAATCTGCTTTATTTGTTCATCCAGCCTGAGCTCAACTGCTGCAATATTGATCAAGTCAATACTATCCAGAACTGGTGGCTTAGAGAAAGTAATTACTGGAACAATCAATTTGCTGACTTGAATATGCACATCCTTCTCCCCCTCACTACCTTGGGTAAGTGCATCTTTCTCCCCCTTACTGACTGGGACAATAGCATATGTCTCCCCCTTTTTGTTATCATCAAGTAAGGGAGGGGTTGAAGTTTGAGCAGCCATTAATTTTTGAAGAAGGAGTGTCTGATGAACTTGGTTGATCTGGATCTTGGTGATTGAATTTTCCAGTGCTTTCAGCCTAGTGTCTAAAGAATCAACCTTGCTGCTTAAGTCAGAATCCTTCCTGAGTTGCATGTTAATGTCTCTCATTGTAGTGTCAGGAAGTTCAGATTCTATCTTTTCAGTGATGTCCTTCTTGACTTGTTCAATGTCTTTCTTGATTTCAGTTACATCTTGACTTTGTTTTAGAGATTGAATCTTGTGCAGTTGTAGAGACTTAAGATGTGCTTGGAGAATACCCTTGGTGTTAGCATCTGTAGTGAGTTGAAGAGCAGTCTGAGTTTAATGGATAAGATTGAAGAGAGTTGATTTAAAATGATGGTCACTATAGTCTTTTCTAAACATCTAGTCCAAAGTGTTTGTGCTTGAGCTAGGACCTGCATCTCCCCCTATGTCCATGACATCCTCTTCATCATTAGAAGCATCTCCAAATGTACCACTAGAATCTTACTCAAAATCATCACCATCTGTAGGTGGAAGAGAGTTGATTGCATCCTTGGCCCTTAGCATTGAAGCTATTGTGTGCACCAAGTTCAGTATCCTTTCAGCAGCCTCATTGTCCTGTTTAGCAAAAGTTTGATAAGTTGGAATAGGGTGTGAGTAAATGTCTCAGCTTCATAAGAAACAGAGTCTAAAATAGCTTGATATTCTTGCTGAAATAGATGCTTCTTTTCATCCTCATTGACATCCCTTAACTCGCTAACAATGGGTTCTTCCCATTCTTCGATTGCACCTGCATTTCTCTTATTTTCTCTTTTTTGTTGCATCAAGGGCTCCCCTTGGCTTTCCACCCTCACACCCTCACCTTTAGCATCTAAGGTGGGACTCCTCTCACTCACTCTTGCCATGCGGGAAGAAATATCATGTATTTTATCACTCACTTCCTCTTCTTTTTCCTGAGAGCAACTCAACCTCTGACTCAGTCCACTCCTTTCCCTCAATCCTAGTAGTGATTGAACTACTACTAAGTCATCTACACTTGTAATAATTGTGGAAATTTCAAGTGGTGCAGTGACATTCAACGGATGAGAGACATCCGTCGAAATAGTAGTTAAGAAATTCAGCGGATAATTGTTGTTAAGCACATCCGTCGAGAGATAATCAGTAGTCGACGGATGAAGAATATTTGTCGAGAGAGTAGAAATGATAGAGTTTAGAGTTGAAACTACTATAGAATCTGTGATGATTGATTTGAGATTATGCACAGATTTCTCGGTAGAATCAGAAAAGGCAAGTGAGCCAACAAATCATCTAAAAGATGATGCTCACTTGCTTGAGATTGGCTTCTCCAAAAGAGTTAAAGATGAAGAATCGGGAATTGATGTGTGTATCATGTCCACATCCAGTGAGTGTGTGGGAGAATTTTGTGCTTGAGGTTGTTCAATTATAAGAGATTTTGGCTATGATTCCACCTTTATTGGAGCCAAATCAATTTGACTTTGAGATGGTACATTAACTGAGTCTTTGACTACAGTTGGCACTGTGTGTGCACCCTGTATATCCCTAATTATTTTAGATTTCTTCTTTCTAATGTAAGTTTGAGGTTGGTCTGTGTCCCTAACCCTTTTGGCCTGTGCTCTTGGTTGAGAGCTTGTTTCAATAGTCACATCCATTTGGGAGGATGCAACTAGCAATGAGCTTAAATCCGTATTAAGCATTACAATCTGTTGGGAGACTGCAATGTGGTTGGTTTGGAGTTCACTTACCTCACTCTCCTTATCATTAGGGTTTCTTTGATTTTCACCCTGTCCTTCACCTAGCTCACACACTCCCCTCTTGGTGTTTGGTAGATTTTAAAACTAGTTTCTTTTGAGAGGAACTAGAGTGGGTTTTCTTTGACTTGGATTTAGAGATTTTTGATTGTAATAACCCCAATTTTTGGAAATTTTTGAAACCCTTATGAATAGTGATTTTGCAGATTATGCTGAATGAGAAAACTTTTCATGCCACACTACGTAGGGGTTCTGTTATTGATCTTCTGGGATATTATTAGTACTCTATGTGGTATATAAGTGTATGTAAAGATCGTCAGAATCCAATTCCGAACACTTTGATTTTTCCCGGAAATCCACTAGATACGGAAAGAATTGAGTATAAGGTAACAGGATAAAAAGGATTTAAATTAAAGGATTATAAGAGAGGATCATAAAAGAAATATAATATATTGAGAAAGGTTAAGGGAACCTAAATAATAAGATCCCGGGTATGATCCCTCAAACGATAAACGAAAATGAAAGTTAAGCGAACCGTATAACAGATCAGCGGTCATTAGGCAAACAATTAGGAAGTTAATCAAAGGGATTAGAGAGGATGATGTCATCCAACCAATGAGAAGAGGACAAAGAGGGGAGGATGACATCACATGATGACATAAGCATGACATAGGGAGGAAGGAGATGTGGTTGGTTTATAACCACACAAAGTCAAGGTTAGAAAGGTAATTACCCAAAAACAAAACAAAAAACAACAAACCAAAGAATCAAATCAAAGCAAAAACACAAAAAATCTCTCTTTCTCCAAGCTTGCTCTCGGCTTTTCTTCTTTTTCAAAGAAGAAATTTCCAAAAATCAAGTTCCAAGCATTGTTAAATCACAAGGTAATTATCTAAGGTTCCTTGTACATAGATATGGATATGCTATAAGTTTAAGCTCCTAATTCCTTCACAATCTCTTCCAATAAATCAAGGAAGAAGATGGTGAATAGTAACCTTCAAGAAATAACTTTAGTTTTCTTGAATTTTTATGAATAATTAAGGTTATCAAGCAAGGATCAAGGTTCTTTAGGCATTCAAAGCTCTTGTGTTGTGTTAAGAAGCTCCAAGGAAGGTATAATCTCTTAACCAAGCTTTGTTATTGAATGTTAAGAGCATAATATGAGTATTCTAGTTCATGAGAGGCTTGATGGTTGTGTATGTAGAGATTAGTTGGTTTTGGGATGTTTTTGGAGTTGTAAATCTTGGTTGTTGATTAATGAACTTAAGTGTAGTTTAAATTCATGATAAAGAATAGTATAAATTGTTAATGTTGATTTGTTGGGGCTGTTATGATAAAGTATGGATGGAGTTTTGATTGGGTTGTGATTGTGGGTTGATTGTGAGATGATTTGGAGTGGTTAAAAATTGGGTAATCGCGTAAACATAGCCGTCGTAATGCCCGATTTACCGTAGACTGTTTTTGTTCTTAACATCAGAACCCTTGAACTCTCTGTTAGGTTTTTACCATTGCCATGTTTAGATAGTTCATGTTACGAGCTTCGTTTTGATATGTGGTTCGTTGGATTCCGATGAACGGTTTAGGAGAAACGGCCGTTTTAAGTAACGACGTTTCGCGAACAAATCATTACCTCTCGCCTTAATTTGAAACATAAGTTAAAGACCTTAAAGGACTAATTGGAGTATGAAACATTTATGTAAGGTGTAATAGGCAGTTGGTAAGACACTTGCGAAAGAATCACCTTAAAACTCGTAATGGTTAATTTATTAAAACTGGGGGAGCCGAGGGTACTCGAGCGACTTAAGTAAATCGTTAAGCGCGAAAGCGAACGTTAGGACTCTAAATGGTTAAAGTCTAGTTTCTTAAGCGACCGGGGTTTAATTCCGACTTATGTTGTTGTTCATAGGTTATCGGACCCACTCTAAGCTTAAGCCTATCTGGGAGCACTCAGGCAAGTTTTCTATCCGTTATACTGTTGTTGTGATGTATACACTTGTATATGCATTATCTTGTGATATATGCATGATGGTTAAATTAGCAAATTCTTACGATATATTGTAGCATGTGATATGGTACATATGCATGCCTATTTCGTATTATTGCCATATATATTTGTTGTTTCAGTTGATAATACCTATGCTAGAGAATAGCAATAATTTGCATATACCCTTAGTATAGGGACCCAAAGGTGAAAACATTTTCTAAAACCGGGAGTCGAGGATCCCGAGTAGATTTTATATACATATATATATGAATAGTTTTCAAAACTATTAATCGAATAAGGTTTATTCGATAACTTTATTTATTGAATATTACTTGAATATTCATTCGAGGACTTATGACTCCTTCATATTATTTATTGAATATTACTTGAATATTCATTCGAGGGCTTATGACTCAGCTTATTTTATTTGTTGAATATTATTTGAATATTCATTTGAGGATATATGACTCCGATTATTTGCTGAGATATATTCTTTATTTTAATAAAGAATAAGGTGTCGATAATCAAACTCACTTTTGATTATTCAAAAAAAGATAGTACTTTCGTATAAGTATATCTTTGGTTATTTAATATTCATTTCAAGTATAAGTTTTAAAACTTCTACTTCAATTATTTTTATAAAGATTATTCTTTATGGGAATATTATTTAAATAATAATATTCAGATATTTTTTTATATATATTGGGACTGATTTATTTTATTAAATCAGCATCACTCCAAACATTCTTAAAAATGTTTTCGAGTCTTCAAAATGATTTTTAAAGGTTAGGGCGGATCCCAAAACTCATTTTTATATTTAAGATCCTCCTTTCGAAGGGGATTTAAATACTCGCTCAAAACCTGAGGGATCCGGCTCTGTGGTGTGTTTTATATTCGCAACAAGGTTGCTGTTTTGTTAAATGAATCGATTACTTACCCAACAATCGGGAAGTAAAATTCTTGGAACAAGTTAATCCATTAACAGGCATCGCCTGGGAAATATCGGTGAGTTTTCCTTTCCAACTAGATACGACTTCTTGGTGGAGCCGTATCAACAAGTTTCTACTTGGGGAAAGTGGGGACGAGCTTTACGTTTCAGAGTCATGGATTTCATCTGAACTAGGAGTGGCGTAAGTGGTCGAGTGGCGCCGGCCCAGCCTTATTATATTGGCCCAAATGGCCTGGAAGTTCCGCTAAGGCGGTCCATTCCTTAGGAGTTCAGTGTTCGGTTGACAAGTAAATCCGACAGGTTCTCCTCTACATGTAGAAAATGGTGGGGTTGCACTACTACGACTGATCATCGTAAATGGTCTTCCTGGCGCGGCAAACTCCCGTAATGAGTTCATCATCCAATTGGATATTTCTGCAACACTACCCAGAGCACTTCGATAGAAAGGCTACGGTTGGGCGATTGTTGAGTGTTGGCAGGGTCAAGTTTTCAAAATGATGTTTGCATCAAATGAAGTATCTCATAACTTCATTTTATTTTGATGATATTTTAAAGATTGAATCTATTCAAGTATTATCTTGTAGTCTCATCTATGTGATGAACTTTTGAAACTAATTATAACTTGAACGGTGGTAGTTCAAGTAGTATTTGGAAAAGATATAAGTATATTGGATTATCTTGTAACTTCATCTTTTAAACTTATATCTAGTAAATGATTATGTTATGCATGACAAAGATTTTCACAAAAACGTTGAGACAAGGTTAGATATATGAGATCACCTTGCAACGATAACTCTGTGTGTATTATGCATGGAAGAGGACTTCCAATATTTTGAAAAGTATATATGTATATATATACTGAATATTTTGCGACTTCATCGCATTAAGATATTAACTTGGTTCATTTCTTTTGACCAAGACTTTCATGAGTACTATGAGAAGGCTCATATATTGTTAATCATTATATATATTATTTTGGTGGGCTTGCTGCTCACCCTTGCTTTCTTATTTCATCACACAACAACAGATAGAAAAGATGAACAGGACCAAGCTCCCGATTCGCAAGCGATTAGGAAACATTCCGCAGTTTCCTATAGGTGTTGATGTCGCTGTAGCTGAGGTAGGAACTACCAATAGGCTAGGCTTTCAACTTTTGATGTACCAGACTTATGTATCTTTATCAATTGTAATAATGGCAAAGAAATGTAAATTTATTCAGAAACCCGTTTAAGGTGTATTGGCATATAATTGTGGAATAAAACGACTTGTGATTATTTTTGGATATTCATCTCTGAGACTATAACTTGTGGTGTGTGTGTTTATTGTGGGGTCACAGTACAGAGTAGTTGATTATTTATTAAGATTGGGTGTTATTAAGGGAAATGGAACTCGTGACAACCCGGATCCCCGACCCCGGATTTGGGGGTGTTACAGAAGTTGTATCAGAGCTAAGCGTTATAAACCTCAGAGATGATGTGACGTTAAGATAATAACTAAGATAATAAGAACTCTTGCCAGGTTCATAGTCGGGCTACCTAACGTAGTACTGACAGTTAAAACCCTTATGGGAACCCTTATAAATATCGTGATAGAAGCGTAGTTCGTTATCGTATATGGTAGCGGGACTCCGAACCCTGAGGTTGAGGAGTAACAGCGCGATGATGTTTTATTACTAATTGGAGATCGGATTGTGGATCCGATAGAACGTCCTAACGCAGGACCGGATGATGTTGATATTGAGGATGTAACGGTTGAGGATGTTATCCTAGAAGGGATTGTTGCTGAGGAGGATCCCGTGGAGGATCCTGAAAAGAATGAATAAAGGACCACTGATGAATTAATGACCATGGTTAGGTCGATTACCAGAGGTAGGATTGGTCGGTCACTACCGGAGGTTCGTTTAAGTTTGTGAAGATAGTAGCCCCCTTTAACGCAGCTTACTCGTAAGACTGAGAAGTTCGAATGGACAGAGAAATGCGAGAACAGCTTTCAAGAACTGAAGCAAAGGTTGGTGACGGCACCTATGTTGGTGTTGTCGGATGGAAAAGGAGATTTTGTGATGTGTAGTGACGCTTCGCATAAGGAATTAGGGTGCTTCTTATACAGCACAACAAGGTAATCGCGTACACGTCAAGACAATTAAGGGAATTTAAAATTCGATATCCCCACCCATGAGCTATGGCTCATGGCAATAGTTTTGCCCTAAAGATTTGAGGCACTACTTGTATGGAGAGAAGTGCGAGATTCACAAACCATAGGAGCTCTAATACATTTTTACGTAGAAAGAGCTCAACATATGCCAGAGGAGGCGGTTAGAGCTAATCAAGAATTATGATTGGGAGATTCTTTATCATTCAGGGAAAGCCAATGTGGTGGCTGATGCCCTTAGTAAAAAGGAGAGACTCAAGATAATAATGTCTTTGGGAGAGTTTATAAGAGATTTTGAGAAAATGGAAATAGAAGTGAAGGTAACCGAAGCCGGTACCGAAAAGCTGTTTGAGATTGCAATACAGACCGAATTATCGGAAAAGAACATATTGTGCCAGAAAAAGTGATGAATGAAGGCAGAGAGCCAACAATTAGATAAAAGATTAATACCGAGAAAAATGATAAGGGAATAATGAGGTATTCCTACAGAATTTGAGTTCCAAACGTTCAAGAGCTTAAAAATGAAATCTTAGATGAAAGCTAGTTTGAGGAATAAGATTTAGAGCAAACCCTGAACGTGATAGTCAGGGAGGTCGCCATCAAGATAGAATGAACCCATAACATAATGAAGTGGAAAATGAGGATTTAAAATGTATAAGATAACCCCAAGTATGGGAGAAGGATGAAACATTTCATACTAAGGAAACAGAAAGTCGAGTAAGGAAAGGAGACCCGAGACGGTACTCCTATACGGCAATTTATGGACCTGTCTAGACAGAACTTAGACTATTATCCCCAACCACCACCTTGAGGAAACAATGCGGTGAGAAATTCTTTCAGGGCCTTTAAGTCGCTAAGCTCTCAGAGTTCCAAGGAACAAGCTGACCCAGCCGAGGCAAGAGCCTGGCTAAAGGAAATAGAGGAATCATTTGAGATTCTAAATGATTGATGAATCACAAAAGAGTGTTTTTGTCACTTACCCTCCTAAGAGAGAGACCACCCACTGGTGAAAGGCCAAGGAAGGAACGAAGCAAGAGATTATAATAAACTGATTTAAGTTCAGTCAATTGTTTTCGGGAAAGTAATTCCCAAAGATAAGGAGATAGTGTAAAAGATTTGGAGCTAGAACAAAAGCGGACGAGTATGATGAATTATGAATCTAAGTTGTAAAAGTTATCAAGATTTGTTCTGAGGACACGAATCCAGAATGACGGGATGTTTGAAATCAATACTTATGTTATGTTGGTTCATGAAATAATGATAAGAGAAAGGAAAAATTAAAAGAAACTGAAGGGGAAAGGAATATAAAGGCAATAGAGTTTGAGGAATGATAAGGGAGTTGGGTATGAGGAAACCCTAAAGACTCGTAGCAATAGAAATAGAAAAGTATGTACTCGTCAGGATGAGGGTGATTCACCATGAGTTAAAGTTGATGATTGAAGGAATAAGAGATACATATATTTTATCCCCTGTGAGTTGGGAGGATTCGAGGAAACCTTGAGATAGTTCGAAGGATAAATAATAAGACGCGGATAGACTAAGGAGACAAGAAAGTAAGAAAGTAGGAAAATTGGATGAAGGAAGTGACCTTCAAGAATGTGAAGTGTAAGACCGGTGGCTTGATACCCAGAAAGGGAGACGCCAGGTATGAAAGATATCTCAACATTGAGATGACTGTTGAGATAAACAACAAAAGTAAATAAGGAATTATTAAGAAGAAGTTCGCGTTGAACACGACCAATATCTTCCATAACATCCTTGTTATCGTTACCAAATTAAGCAAGACAAGCAGATAACCGTTGCTATCTTTTGAAGGCCATATTGATTGACCCCATTTTGAATACAAATGTTACTGTGAAATTAGACATATACTATCGAGGTGGGAATGATTGAATAAGACACCCTTATCAGGGATATATGACTTGATTTATTCATGGAAGGATGCAGGTACCTTTAAAAGGTGGAATTAAGGATAGAACATCGGTAACTTAAAATGAATCCTAAGGGAATGCATAAAGGTTGGCATTTCGCCCTTAATAGGGATAGTATGAGTTTTGACAGTATGAATTGGAAAGGATTAAGGTAATAACAACCTTTAAGAATTAGTGGAGAAATTTTTTTCAATAGTATATAGACAATGATTCTTGTATAAATAAATGGTATTTTGATATGCCCTGTATCTAGGGAATACAGGAGGAACGATTCATGGATAACCTTAGAGGTTTTACAAGGAGAAAGGTAATATTCAAAATTCTCAAGAATAGAAATGTTGATAAAGGAAATATGACGTAATTATAATGATGCCAAGTGGGGCACGTGTTAAACCACGAGAAAGTATGGATCGAACCAGTAAAGGTCGAAATTGTTCAGGGAAATTAAAGCCTAAGATAAAAGATGTTCTAAGTATGATTGAGAGTCAGTCGTGACAATGATTAACCTCTAAAGACTGAGGCAATAACTTATGGAAAAATGGTGATTTTTTTTTACTCATCTTATTTTAAGGAAAACATCTTCACATAAGCTGTGATTGAAATAAGGTAGAAAATTTATTTGGAGGTGGTTAAAATGACATTGACTATAAGGAAATTTTACTATCAGGAAAGGCCAAAGAGGTGGCCAACACTTTAAAGGTAAGAGGATAATTATAGGCGCTTGTGCCAAAGGAATACAGTGATGATGGTTAAAGCTGAAGATTGTATTATGGTTTGGAAAATTGACATTCCTTCTGATGACTGTGCAATACCCAACCGTAATAGTAGTTGGTAAAGGTTTAATTCGTGTAATCGCCATGAGCGGGCTATCTATCTCAGAAGATACTATCTTGAGAATAATCCAGGACCATGTTTCAAAAAGGACTAAACGAACCTTTGAGTTAAGTCTTCTATTGAAGGCATATGATTAAGAATGGTATTAACCTGCTATCGTTGCTTTGATTGAAACTCTTCTGCAATTTTATCTGCTTCATGTCATGAATGTACATCAGGATCTGGAGTGTTCTTCATGAATCATGAATGGTGATTATGTTAACTCCTTAGAAGAATTTGATACGACAGGTATGGACTCCGTATGGTTAGATATTAAGATTTCATGGAATGTGAATGACGACAGTAGGTCAGTAGTGGACCATAGTAATGCAGCAATGATTCTGCGAGTAATGAGCTGATCACAACCATGAGAGTTGTATTGGAATGGATGTTGAGATTGAGTACCATTAATCGGGTCGTGGCAGTGTATAAGTTATCATTGATAGACTAATTAAGTAGAGTATCTACCTATTGAATATTTATTCCCTCTTATGAAAAGAGAGTCGTATTACTATATGAGGAAGGTTGCGGTGCAAGCATAGAATTCTAGTAACGATGATGTCTAGAATGAGATCACAGATTCGATTTTCGATATTGAGGGAGTTTCAAAGGTGATTGTGTATAAGCTCGAGGAAGAGCATGGGTCCATAGAATGATGGACGGAATAGCAAAAATATTTAGGCATGTGAAATAGGATGCTATAATACTTGATGTTGATATAAATACATATATGTTTTGTTCTCCTATGACAAACCTCTATAGTTCAGAGGTAGGTTCCAAGCCAGATATTTTGTGGCAGTATATTTTTTTTATATTTACAATTCTCTTCAATTCGTTCTTTTCTCTTCTTTTCATTTCATGTAAGCTGAGAAGAACAACCCTTCCAGAAGGGGAGGTATTGTCGAATGACTATCTATCTGTGTGATAGAAGCCGAGTAGGATACCAGCTATTGTTTAATTGCTTGTCAAGTACTAAAGGCTGGCCACCTTCTGTACTAACTATGCAATGTAACAAGTGTTCATGATCATAGTGATCTCTCAATAAATTCCTTTACTTCTATATGATTGATCAAACTTTGGGAAATAGAAACAGCTGAAAAAGGAGTAATAAAGTTGTGGTAGTATTCGGAATGGAAACACATTCGTGATACTAAGGTTAACGTGGTTATTAAAAGGTTATAGAACTCTAACGAGCAAAAGTATAACCAGTATAATATTAGGAATGGAAGGTGGTAGCGATTACGAACTGGAAAAGAATGGGTATTGAGAAGCAAAAGCTATAATGCTAGAAGCTATGATGAGAGCCGGTGCAATAGACTTAAAAGAATTTGGAATGATCACTTAACGCGGATTAAGTTATCTTACGACAATAGATCATATGTCAGTATTGAGATATCGCCTTATGGGATCCTTGAAGGAAGACAATGTCGATCTCCCTTATGTTAGGATGAAGTTGTAGAGCGCAAAATGCTCGGACCAGCAGTGGTCCAAAGGACCAAGGATATGATAGATCTAATCAGAGGACGGCTGGTAGTAGCCCAAGATGGACATGATACATATGTTGATTTGACACGAAAGGACAAGGAATAGGAAGTAGGGGACCTAGTGCTGTTATAGGTATTCCCTCGGAAAGGATTGATGAGATTCGGAAAGAAAGGAAAGCAAAGTCCACAATGTGTCGGACCCTTGGATATACTAAAACATATTGGGAAGATAGCATACGAGCTAGCCCTACCCCCGAACCTGTAGCAAGTTCATAACGTGTTTCACGTATCAATGTTAAGAAAGTGTAATTCGGATGTCAGATAAATAGGGGCATATGAGCGCATAGACATGTAACCCGACGTAACCTATATGGAGCAACCAGGAAGGGTTATAGAGTGAAAAGGAACAAGTGCTTAGGATAAGGGTTATTAAACTAGGCAGAGTTTGGTGGTAGGACCACAATGTGGGAAAATTTACTCGAGAGTTAGAAAGTGCAATGCTAAGAGAGTATCCCTATTCATTTTCTATCTGATTCCGGGACAGAATCCTTTTAAGGAGGGGAGACTGTAATAACCCCAATTTTTGGAAATTTTTAAAACCCTTATGAATAGTGATTTTGCAGATTATGCTGAATGAGAAAACTTTTCATGCCACACTACGTAGGGGTTCTGTTATTGATCTTCTGGGATATTATTAGTACTCTATGTGGTATATAAGTGTATGTAAAGATCGTCAGAATCCAATTCCGAACACTTTGATTTTTCCCGGAAATCCACTAGATACGGAAAGAATTGAGTATAAGGTAAGAGGATAAAAAGGATTTAAATTAAAGGATTATAAGAGAGGATCATAAAAGGAATATAATATATTGAGAAAGGTTAAGGGAACCTAAATAATAAGATCCCGGGTATGATCCCTCAAACGATAAACGAAAACGAAAGTTAAGCGAACCGTATAACAGATCAGCGGTCATTAGGCAAACAATTAGGAAGTTAATCAAAGGGATTAGAGAGGATGATGTCATCCAACCAATGAGAAGAGGACAAAGAGGGGAGGATGACATCACATGATGACATAAGCATGACATAGGGAGGAAGGAGATGTGGTTGGTTTATAACCACACAAAGTCAAGGTTAGAAAGGTAATTACCCAAAAACAAAACAAAAAACAACCAACCAAAGAATCAAATCAAAGCAAAAACACAAAAATCTCTCTTTCTCCAAGCTTGCTCTCGGCTTTTCTTCTTTTTCAAAGAAGAAATTTCCAAAAATCAAGTTCCAAGCATTGTTAAATCACAAGGTAATTATCTAAGGTTCCTTGTACATAGATATGGATATGCTATAAGTTTAAGCTCCTAATTCCTTCACAATCTCTTCCAATAAATCAAGGAAGAAGATGGTGAATAGTAACCTTCAAGAAATAACTTTAGTTTTCTTGAATTTTTATGAAAGATTAAGGTTATACAAGCAAGGATCAAGGTTCTTTAGGCATTCAAAGCTCTTGTGTTGTGTTAAGAAGCTTCAAGGAAGGTATAATCTCTTAACCAAGCTTTGTTAATGAATGTTAAGAGCATAATATGAGTATTCTAGTTCATGAGAGGCTTGATGGTTGTGTATGTAGAGATTAGTTGGTTTTGGGATGTTTTTGGAGTTGTAAATCTTGGTTGTTGATTAATGAACTTAAGTGTAGTTTAAATTCATGATAAAGAATAGTATAAATTGTTAATGTTGATTTATTGGGGCTGTTATGATAAAGTATGGATGGAGTTTTGATTGGGTTGTGATTGTGGGTTGATTGTGAGATGATTTGGAGTGGTTAAAAATTGGGTAATCGCGTAAACATAGCCGTCGTAATGCCCGATTTACCGTAGACTGTTTTTGTTCTTAACATCAGAACCCTTGAACTCTCTGTTAGGTTTTTACCATTGCCATGTTTAGATAGTTCATGTTACGAGCTTCGTTTTGATATGTGGTTCGTTGGATTCCGATGAACGGTTTAGGAGAAACGGCCGTTTTAAGTAACGACGTTTCGCGAACGAATCATTACCTCTCGCCTTAATTTGAAACATAGGTTAAAGACCTTAAAGGACTAATTGGAGTATGAAACATTTATGTAAGGTGTAATAGGCAGTTGGTAAGACACTTGCAAAAGAATCGCCTTAAAACTCGTAATGGTTAATTTATTAAAAATGGGGGAGCCGAGGGTACTCGAGCGACTTAAGTAAACCGTTAAGCGCGAAAGCGAACGTTAGGACTCTAAATGGTTAAAGTCTAGTTTCTTAAGCGACCGAGGTTTAATTCCGACTTATGTTGTTGTTCATAGGTTATCGGACCCACTCTAAGCTTAAGCCTATCTGGGAGCATTCAGGCAAGTTTTCTATCCGTTATACTGTTATTGTGATGTATACACTTGTATATGCATTATCTTGTGATATATATATGATGGTTAAATTAGCAAATTCTTACGATATATTGTAGCATGTGATATGGTACATATGCATGCCTGTTTCGTATTATTGCCATATATATTTGTTGGTTCAGTTGATAATACCTATGTTAGAGAATAGCGGTAATTTGCATATACCCTTAGTATAGGGACCCAAAGATGAAAACATTTTCTAAAATCGGGAGTCGAGGATCCCGAGTAGATTTTATATACACATATATATATATGAATAGTTTTCAAAACTATTAATCGAATAAGGTTTATTCGATAACTTTATTTATTGAATATTACTTGAATATTTATTCGAGGACTTATGACTCCTTTATATTATTTATTGAATATTACTTGAATATTCATTCGAGGGCTTATGACTCAGCTTATTTTATTTATTGAATATTATTTGAATATTCATTTGAGGATATATGACTCCGATTATTTGCTGAGATATATTCTTTATTTTAATAAAGAATAAGGTGTCGATAATCAAACTCACTTTTGATTATTCAAATAAAGATAGTACTTTCGTATAAGTATATCTTTGGTTATTTAATATTCATTTCAAGTATAAGTTTTAAAACTTCTACTTCAATTATTTTTATAAAGATTATTCTTTATGGGAATATTATTTAAATAATAATATTCAGATATTTTTTATATATATTGGGACTGATTTATTTTATTAAATCAGCATCACTCCAAACATTCTTAAAAATGTTTTCGAGTCTTCAAAATGATTTTTAAAGGTTAGGGCGGATCCCAAAACTCATTTTTATATTTAAGATCCTCCTTTCGAAGGGGATTTAAATACTCGCTCAAAACCTGAGGGATCCGGCTCTGTGGTGTGTTTTATATTCGCAACAAGGTTGCTGTTTTGTTAAATGAATCGATTACTTACCCAACAATCGGGAAGTAAAATTCTTGGAACAAGTTAATCCATTAACAGGCATCGCCTGGGAAATATCGATGAGTTTTCCTTTCCAACTAGATACGACTTCTTGGTGGAGCCGTATCAACAAGTTTCTACTTGGGGAAAGTGGGGACGAGCTTTACGTTTCAGAGTCATGGATTTCATCTAAATAGGAGTGGCGTAAATGGTCGAGTGGCGCCGGCCCAGCCTTATTATATTGGCCCAAATGGCCTGGAAGTTCCGTTAAGGCGGTCCATTCCTTAGGAGTTCAGTGTTCGGTTGACAAGTAAATCCGACAGGTTCTCCTCTATATGTAGAAAATGGTGGGGTTGCACTACTACGACTGATCATCGTAAGTTGTCTTCCTGGCGCAGCAAACTCCCGTAATGAGTTCATCATCCAATTGGATATTTCTGCAACACTACCCAGAGCACTTCGATAGAAAGGCTACGGTTGGGCGATTGTTGAGTGTTGGCAGGGTCAAGTTTTCAAAATGATGTTTGCATCAAATGAAGTATCTCATAACTTCATTTTATTTTGATGATATTTTAAAGATTGAATCTATTCAAGTACTATCTTGTAGTCTCATCTATGTGATGAACTTTTGAAACTAATTATAACTTGAACGGTGGTAGTTCAAGTAGTATTTGGAAAAGATATTAGTATATTGGAGTATCTTGTAACTTCATCTTTTAAACTTATATCTAGTAAATTATTATCTTATGCATGACAAAGATTTTCAGAAAAACGTTGAGACAAGGTTAGATATATGAGATCACCTTGCAACGATATTTTTATACAGTTATACACTGGAACTCTGTGTGTATTATGCATGGAAGAGGACTTCCACTATTTTGAAAAGTATATATGTATATATATATACTGAATATTTTGCGACTTCATCGCATTAAGATATCAACTTGGTTCATTTCTTTTGACCAAGACTTTCATGAGTACTATGAGAAGGCTCATATATTGTTAATCATTATATATATTATTTTGGTGGGCTTGCTGCTCACCCTTGCTTTCTTCTTTCATCACACAACAACAGATAGAAAAGATGAACAGGACCAAGCTCCCGATTCGCAAGCGATTAGGAAACGTTCCGCAGTTTCCTATAGGTGTTGATGTCGCTGTAGCTGAGGTAGGAACTACCAATAGGCTAGGCTTTCAACTTTTGATGTACCAGACTTATGTATCTTTATCAATTATAATAATGGCAAAGAAATGTAAATTTATTCAGAAACCCGTTTAAGGTGTATTGGCATATAATTGTGAAATAAAACGACTTGTGATTATTTTTGGATATTCATCTCTGAGACTATAACTTGTGGTGTGTGTGTTTATTGTGGGGTCACAGTACAGAGTAGTTGATTATTTATTAAGATTGGGTGTTATTAAGGGAAATGGAACTCGTGACAACCCGGATCCCCGACCCCGGATTTGGGGGTGTTACATTGATTTTGTAGCTTGGGTAGGCACCTGTTAGGTCATTGTCACAGATGTCATAGCCATAGTTGTTTGTAAAGAAGTTTATGGTTGGATAGAGATTGGAGCAGAAGAAATTACCTTATTTACCTGTTGTGCCTCAAAGATTGGAAGATAGTTGAGAGGCACTCCATTGTTGAGATTATTCTTGCTCAAATCTACAAGAACTCTCTTTTCTTGAACCCAACAATCAAGCTTGTTGGTTGGGTTCTCAATTACAAGATCCTCGGAAAAAAATTAGCTAGCAACATAAAGAATTTAGCATAACATATGTTCATTGACCTTTCCTTAATGTCTCCTAATTTATACCCCAGCTCATACATTACAGATGTACTGAAATTAAAATATTTATCACTCAAAAGCATGTAAAGCATGTTAACAATAAAATAGCTAACAGCATCAAAATTACTAATCTTTCCAGAAAATGCCTTAATAAAAGAATCACAGAGAAAGCTCCACTCTTTTTTAAGGCCCATTCTCCTCACCTCATCTAACTTGGAGGGATTAAGAAAATAGCCCATAGAAGTAAGCATGTTGTTCACCTCTTTATCTGTGTGTGGAACAAGAGTGCTATTTTCAGGCATTTTAAAGCAGGCTTGTAGTGTATCATAGTTAATGCAGTGGTCCTCACCTTTGAGAGACAATGTAATGGTCTTATCTTTTGAATTGAACACGGAAGTGGTCCAAATTTCCTCAACAACTTCACAATAGATTACCGGAGATTCAATCATAGCATACCTCAGTTTGTAGCCTCGAATGAAGTCCATCATTTTATGATAGTCCTCAGAAGCAGCAATATCCTTGTTCACCAATGCTACAAAGTTGTTCTTCTCATAAACAAACCCAGTTTGAGACACGATTTTGACTACTGGTGCCATTGTTGTGATTGAAAGTAGTTGTAGAAAGAGGGTTTTTGCTTTGGAGACGAAGAGAGTTAGTAGAGATTGCTTTGAGAAAGATAAAAGTAAAATATAAAATAAAATTGGGCTTTTATACTTTCTCATAAATAGACAAGTAAAAATTAAAAAGTAAAATAAAGTAACCAATGAAATTTACCCAAAATAGACATTTAAAAAAAATAAAATAAACTGTAGAAATTCTGAAGGTTATCCATCGAGATATACTTACAGACTGTAAGTAAATTTGATGGATAAGAAATAAAATTACTGGCTATGATTAAATCAATTCGACGGATGAATATTAAACAGATATCCGTCGAGATAAAAAGTACCCAGAATAATACTTGATTTTTCAACAGATAATGAAATTCAACGGATATTCATTTTCGACGGATAATAAACATCCGTCGAGATGTAAATTTTGACTTAGCCAAAATTCATCCTTGACAAGAAAAATAAAATTTGATTATGGCTGCAATTCAAAATTGCTTAGACACCAAAACAAATTAGGAGTAATTAAGCATACCTAACTCACTTACCAACCTAGAAAAGGTGGACTCATCAAGTGGCTTGGTAAAGATGTCTGCAAGTTGCTTCTCACTTGGAACAAAATGAAGTTCCACAGTACCATTCATGATATGTTCCCTAATAAAATGGTACTTGATGTCAATGTGCTTTGTCCTTGAATGCTGCACAGGATTTTCAGTAATAGCAATGGCACTTGTGTTGTCACAAGAGATTGGAATCTTGTTCACTTGTAAACCATAATCCAATAATTGATTTTCCATCCATAAAATCTGTGCACAGCAACTTCCAGCAGTAATATATTCAGCTCAGCTGTAGAAGTAGAGACTGAATTTTGTTTCTTACTAAACCAAGACACTAGCTTATTTCCTAAAAATTGACAGGTTCCTGTTATACTTTTTCTATCAATTTTACAACCTGCATAATCTGCATCTGAATAACCGATTAGATCAAAACCAGATTCTCTAGGATACTAAATGCCAAGTTTTGGTGTTCCCTTGAGATATCTGAAAATTCTCTTAATAGCTACTAAGTGATATTTTCTAGGATCAACTTGAAATCTAGTACAAAGACATGTAGCAAACATTATATCTGGCCTACTTTCTGTTAAATATAAAAGTGAGCCAACCATGCCTCTATAACTTGGAATGCCCATAGAATTTTCAGTAGTGTTTAATTCAAGTTTAGTGGCAGTGGCCATGGGAGTTTTGCAGATGTGCAATCCATTAAGTCAAACTTTTTTATAAGATCATAAATATATTTGGTTTGACTAATAAATATTCTATCACTAACTTGCTTAACTTGTAAACAAATAAAGTAAGTTAGTTTTCAATCATGCTCATTTCATATTTACTTTGCATCAATTTTGTAAACTTTTTGCAAAGTTTCTCATTTGTAGATCCAAATAGAATATCATCTACATAAATCTGAACAAGTATGCTGGAGCCATTAATATTTCTAAAGAAAAGAGTTTTATCAACAGTACCTCTTGTGAAGTGATTTTCTAAAACAAACTTTGACAAAGTATCATACTAGGCTCTAGGTGCCTGCTTCAAACAATAAAGTGCTTACAAAAGATAGTAGACATATTTTAGAAAGTTTGGGTCTTCAAAACCAGGAGGCTGACTGAGATAGACTTCTTCCTCCAAATCTCCATTCAGAAAGGCACTTTTGACATCCATTTGATAGACCTTGAAATTGGCATGGGCTACATAGGCTAAGAAAATTCTGATGGCTTCAAGTCTTGCAACAAGAGAAAATGTCTCATTAAAATCTATTCCTTCTTGTTGACAATAACCTTTAGCAACCAATCTAGCTTTGTTCTTGACTACTATTCCATTTTTATTCATCTTGTTTCTGAATACTTACTTGGTGTCAATAGGATTTTTGCCTTTAGGTTTGGGTACCAGCTTCCAGACTTTATTCCTTTCAAATTGGTTTAGCTCTTCTTGCATAGCTAAAACCCAATCAGGATCCAACAAAGCTTCTTCTACCTTCTTTGGTTCTTCCTGAGATAGGAAGTTGATGTATAGACATTCTTCTTGAGTTAATTTCCTAGTCTGCACTCTTGAAGTTTCATCACCAATAATAAGTTCAAATGGGTGATCTCTAGTCCATTTTCTTTATTGTGGTAGATTAGCTCTAAATGAAGAGGCCTCATAGTTATCTTGATGTGTGACTGAGTTTTGATCAAAAGAAACTCCCCCTGAGTTTCTGGATCTTTGACTTGAAGTTGGGGTCCTTTCTGATTGTGATCTGTATTGACTTTTAACTCCTATTAATGGCTCAACGGATGTTGGGCTTTTCCTTTCGACTAATGATGCAGATTGTCTTTCAACAGATGATGCACTTGGTCTTTCGACGGATGTTGAATTATGTGCTTCATTTGTTGCTGACTTTTCTGCATTTTCCTTACAGATTATTTCTTGATCACTTTCATCTTCATTTTCATCACAAATCATCTCAACATTGTCAAATTTGAGGCTTTCATGGAAACCTTCATCTTGCAGTCCTTCAATCTTCTTATCATCAAACAGAACATGTACAGATTCCATAACAATGTTGGTTCTAAGATTGTAGACTTTGTATGCTTTTCCAACATCATACCCAACAAAAATACCTTCATCTGCTTTAGCATCAAACTTTTCATATTGCTCAGTTTGATTCCTTAGAATATAGCATTTGCAGCCAAAGACATGAAGAAAGTTTAGTGCTGGCTTCCTGTTCTTGAATAATTGATAGGGAGTCATGCATTTTGCTTGATTGACCAAAGAAATATTCTGAGTGTAGCATGCAGTATTTACATCTTTTGCCCAAAAGTATGTTGGTAACTTTGATTCTTCATGCATTGTTCTTGCAGCTTCAATAAGAGATCTGTTCTTTTTTTCCACCACTCCATATTGTTGTGGAGTTCTAGCTGCTAAAAATTCATGCATGATTCCATTTTCTTCACAAAACAACCTCATTACATAATTCTTGAACTCAGTTCCATTGTCACTCCTGATTCTTCTAACCTTGAGATCAGGATGATTGTTGACTTGTCTTGTATAATTGATAATGATTTTACTAGCTTTATCTTTATAATTGAGAAAATATGTCCAAGTGAACTTTTAGAAATCATTAACAATCACTAGGAAGTATCTTTTCTTTGAGATTGACAATACATTGACTGGTCAAAACAAATCTATATGCAGAAGTTATAGAGGTTATTCAATTATAGATTTAAGCTTCTTTTTGAATGATGCATTAATCTGTTTTCCTTTCTGACAGGCATCATATAGTCCATCCTTTGAGAACTCAACTTGAGGAATGCCTCTTACAAGATCTTTCCTGACTAATTCATTCATTGTCTTGAAGTTTAGATGGGACAGTTTATTGTGCCATAGCCAACTTTCATCTTGACTTGTTTTGCTGAAAAGACAAGTGATAGAATTTGCACTTGATGAGTTGAAGTCAACTAAATACACATTTCCTTTTCTCACTCCAGTGAGAACCACTTTGTTGTCCTTCTTATTTGTAACAACATGGGCTTCAGAATTAAATGTTACTGAGTTTCCCTTATCATAAAGTTGGCTCACACTCAAACGATTATGTTTGAGTCCATCCACTTGAGCAACTTCTTCAATGATGACATTGCCTTTAGAAATTAAGCCATATCCCATAGTATACCCTTTGATGTCATCTCCAAAAGTAATACTTGGGCCAGCTCTCTCCTTGAACTCAGTAGGCAGGGTAGAATCTCCAGTCATGTGCCTTGAGCAACCATTATCCAAATACCAAAGATTCTTTCTATTTCCCTGCACATATCAAAATCAAATCCAGTTGATTTTGGTACCCAAGTATCATTGGGTCCTGCCTTGTTAGCCTTCTTTTTAGGTTTCTTAGGCTTGTCCCCATTTGACTCAGGTGATTGAGATTCAACCTTGGTCAATAGAATAGGGCTTTGAAAACCATTCACAATTGCAGAATTATCATGCACAGGTTGATTAACATGAAATGGCATATTATGTGCAAACATGTTATTCCAGTATTGCATGCTAAATGACATTTGAGGCATACTAAATGCAGCATAGTAAGGATTTTGTGCAAATGGTATATTAGCAAATTGTGCATTCAGATTATGTGCAGGCATAATATTCATAGGCATTGTGGGCATGTTAGGAAATGAGGGAGGTGTAGACATAGGTGCAGGCATAGCAGACTTGCAATTAACAGCTAGATGATTAACACTACCACACTTAACACAGATTTTTCTAGGTGCATATTTATCAGGTGTGTAGTTGTTACATTTTTTAATTCCTATTTTTCCATTTCTATTATTTTTCCCTTTTGATTCTGCCTTAACCTCAATTTTCTCCAATCTATCGTTTAGTTGCTTCATTGAAAGATGTCCCACATTGACTCTTTTGTTCTCCTTGATTTGACTTGTTTCTCATAAAACAAAGTTCTTGGAAACTGATCCATATTTTTCATTTCACTTAGCTAGCTTGACTTTGCTAACTGGCTTTATTTCATTCGACGGATGTGGTTCTTTGTCATTCGATGGATGAATCTTTTTATCAGTTGACGGATAATCTTCATTATCCGTTGAATCCACATTCGTTGAAAGTCCTTCTTCCAAACTAGGATCCAGTTTCTCTTTACTCTTTTTCCAGGCTTCCTCATAGAAAGACTCTATACCATGAACTTTGGTAAATTGAGTATGGACATCTCTAGATGATTTCCAAGCCTTAATTACCTCATGTTCTCGTTCAAGTTGCTTTTTTAAAATCTCCTATTTCTTTAAGGATTCAGTCAGTTCTTCCTTAGCAATTCTACACTCTATTTTCAGTTTCTCAAACTCAACAAATTAAGTTTCTAACACGGTATTTCTCTCACTTAAAGACTGATTGTTATCTTTAATTCTGGTATTTTTTTAGTGAGTGACTTAAGTGTAACAAACAAGTTATATAACTCTGTGGACATGTCATTTATAGCATCATTACACTCAGCTTTAGAAAGATGTGCTAGATTAGTGGTGATTACCTGATTGCTTGAAGAACTGACTTCTGCTTCATCTAATTTGGCCATCAGAGCTAGGTTGACATAGCTTGTTTCTTCATCTTCATCTACTCCATCAGCTGCCCAGTCATTATCTTGAGTCAAGAAAACCCTTTACTTTTGTTTGAGCAAATCAAAATATTTCTTTTTGTAATCCACAGGCTCAAACTTCTTCCTTTCAGAATCAGGCTTTCTGCATTCACTTGAAAAATGACCACTCAAGCCACATTTGAAATATTTGAATTTGGATTTATCCACCATGTTTTTATTTGGCTTGGCTGCTCCAAAATTCTTCTTAAATTTGAGCTTGGAAAACCTTCTTGACAGGAAGGCTAGATGTTCATCTATGTCTTCCATTTCATCCTGACTGAGATGGTCTTTATGCTCAGCCACTAGCCCTTTTCCTTTGCCTTCACAAAACCTAGAGTTTGGTGCAGATTCCACAGCTTCAACCTTTATCTCTTTCACTCTCTCTTGTTCAGCTACCAGTGCTATAGATTCACCCTTATTTCTTCCTTTCTCTATCTGTTCATCTTGTTCCATTTCAAGCTCATAAGTTTTTAGAATGCCATACAGTCTCTCCAAAGTAAATTCCTTGTAATCTTGAGAATTTCTAAGAGAGACAGTCATAGGCTTCCACTCTTTTGATAGAGATCTAAGGAACTTCAGGTTTGAATCTTTTGTCTGATAGACCCTGCCATGCAGCTTCAGTGCATTTAGTAGTTTTTGAAATCTACTAAATATATCACTTAAAAATTCATTGTCTTCATAATGAAAGCTCATACTGCTGGATTAGAAGTTGTATTTTGTTTTCCCTCACTTGTTCAGTTCCATCACATGTGATTTGAATTGTATCCCAAATATCTTTAGCAGTCTTACAGTTGATGACATTGTCAAACATATCTCCATCAAGATCATTGAACAGAATGTTCATAGCCTTTTTGTCTTTGTGTGCTTGCTCAATGTCTTCATCTGTCCATTCTGCTTATGGATTTGGAACAGTTTGTTCATCACCTACAGCTCCTTCAGTATCTATAGCAGCTTTTCTAGGGATATGAGGGCATTTCTCAATGCAATCCACATAACTTTCATCTTGAGAGAGAAGATGTAGGTGCATTTTCACCTTCCAATGGTGATAGTTGTCTTTATCCAAGAATGGAATCTTTACTCCAACATCCTTTATGCTCATCTTGTTAGTTGTTTTGATCTTTAAACTCTTACTGTGTCAAGAGCTTGCTCTGATACCAATTATTAGCCCTAGACAATCTAACAGTTGAATTATAGGGAGGGTTGAATGTAATTCTTGGTTTCTTCCTGATTTTAAGAACTTCTCAAACAAATATACCTAACAGTATTTGAATATGAAAAATTGCGGAATGAAAAATATTGATGTATTCAAAACACAAAGTAATTTAAACACAAGTATTTAAAAACTTTCTGGTGGATTGAACTTATCCACCAGAGATATATATATATATATTGAGAACTCTGTGATACAAAGATTGTACACAGCTGCTTACAAATAGAATTACAAAGAACTGAGAAATTCTTCACAGATACAGCTTTTTTTATTTCTCTAGTTGATTGCTTGCTTTATTATTATCTATTCTTGGTTTATATATTACCAAGTTATAAGTGAAAAAGACAAACTAATAAAACAAAATGTGTCTTTATCTAATCATATGCTTCTTCATTTCTACATCCATTATCTTTTATTTTCTTCAAGTAAGCATGGAAATGGAAATGCTTCTTTATTCTCTAAAACCTGATTACAGGCTGCCACATTCCTTTTGTGTGTAATCAACCCATATGACTGTCAAGTCATTATCAACTCTTTTTTGAAATTCTTCATCCGTCGAGACTCAGTTGGATCATCCATCGAAGCTCTATTGAATCATACGTCAAAATGTGACTTGGGTCATCCGTCGAAGCCTTGTAAAGAACATCCGTTGAAAGTGTTTCCATAGAAGTTGACTCAATTTCACTTATGCAAAATTGTAAGGCATCTAATATATACAATTTGCCAACCTACTTTATATATCATTCTTGTAGTCAACATGACTTAGAATGTCATATAACTTCTAATTCTTTAAGGCATTACAATACACAGGAGTGTGCTACAAAATACTTACTAATACATAAGCTACTCTTTCAATGGATGACAGATAGGATCATCCGTCGAAAGCTACAAACACACTTAATAAAATCTACTAAGGTGTTTTTAGTATATCATCAAGTCTACAACATGTTCCTAACAAACTGTTCCACTCCTAAACTCTGACTTGGAATGAATGGTATTTATCTCTTTATTCTTCCTACAAGAATTGGCAAGATGATTAGTACTACCACAGTTCAAACATGCCTTTCTAGTTGCATTGGGAGGAGTTATATAATTACCATTATTATTAACACCTATTTTGCCTGTTATAAGCAATTGAAGATATCAAACAGAAACTATCAGAAGTTCATTTCAGAACTTATACATCAACGGATGCTGATGACAACATCAATGAATGATGAAATATCAACAGATGATAGGATATCAACGGATGATGATTTCAACGGATGATGATTTCAACGGATGATGATGTCAACGGAAAATGATATCAGTATTTGTCACATCAGTTGTTCTTCGAGGAAGAAAAGGAAACAGGAATTTCAAGTCTGTGAAGGACTTTATCTCAGAAGCAATAGTAAAGGTTTCCTTGTTGTTAATAGAATAGGATTCCTTATACATTGGTAGTTGGCTCTATATAAAGAATAGTTTAGGTTCATGCTAAAATCACTGTGACATTGTTATATCTTTCGTATAACCTAGCAGCTCTCAAGGATATTTGTTCATCCTTTCGAGAGAGTACTTCTGTAATAAGTTTTTATAAGATTAATATAAAACTGTTGATTCTGTTGAAGCTTTGTCGAGTTGATTATATTAACTGTATTCACCCCTCTCTACAGCTGATTAAGGGCCTAACAATTTGTATCAGAGCTTGTTGTTAATATACAAATAGTTTAAGATCTGAAGATTAATCAACCATGTCAGACAGAAGAGAAGAAGAAACACAGGATCTAGATCCGAAGCCACCCCCAGCTACATCACATGTGGCACCCTCAAAACCCAGGTCAGAAGTTTGGGGTCCACACATACACCTTACAATAATAAAGATAATAATAATATGCAGTGACCCTACTTACCAACTACCACGGACCACAACAGGTTAAAGTATGTACACAAGCCACACACACACACTTATATTACAAACACCCAAATTCCAACTATTCAAACTTACAACTTAATATTAAACATCATTACAAACTTGACAAACTTAAACTATCTCAAAAGTTATCAGCTAGCTTAACTCGATCAACCTGGACCCCTAGCTCTCATACTGGATTGGGGATCCTCGCTACCAACAGGTTCCTTCTTAACTGGAAAAGAACATAAACAAAATCGCACAAATAAGCTAACTAGCTCAGCAAGTCACATTGACAATACTGAGAATATACAATGATCAAGTGAAATAATTTGAGGTGTCAAGAGAACAATGGATAATGATTCAGAATTGGATATTAAATTTTCATTTTAAAAAACAAGGTTAGATTGCTGATCAGTCACGCACTAACCCCGAGCAAGGCACACAGCTTTGCTCTAACTACTGGATCCAAGGCACACATTGGCCTAACTTGACCACCAATCTGGTCTGACCACGAATCTGGTCCACAATTTTATAAAACAATCCAATTCTATCACAATAACAGAATAAACAATGTAAAGCAATAAACAAAAATCATAATCAACATGGGATATTTCAATCTTGAGATGGGTTTTAATCTTCACAAGGAAACAAAATAGAAATTTCAAATAATGGCTATCAGCTGGTGAAAGAATTGGATAACAAAAGAATCAAATTTTTAAGGTTAAAAGGATTTGGTCTTTCAATGTATAAGGTATAATGGTTTGATTATATAAGCAAATCTTGGTTCAGTGTTCGGTATTTAGTTTGTATGTATTTGTGGAGTAGTTTTATATATATGTGGTTCGTATTCGGGTATTCAGTAATCAATGGTTCAGAAAGAATAAGGTTTATGGTTCAAAGATCAATAACTGGAATCAAGGTTTAGGGTTCGGTGCTTCAAAGCACTTGCAATATAAAACAGAACTATCAGCTATTCACAATATATCTCGAGAAAGTTTAGAACACTTGCCTGGTACTAGTTTGCTATACTTCACCAATTTCCAATCACAATCTCCTACTCCTCGACTACCTGTTTCCCTTTCCTATGCCTTGCCTCTTCTGCTCACATATCATAAGTATCTATCAATACTCAACTCATATGATTCTATTCAGTATACACTTCTATCCACCCTCTGTTTAACCCAAATCTGACTAACGGATTGAAAGTTATGCTAAAAACAAGTAAACACCGAACATATAGATCAATAGTCCAACAAACAAGTCATGTATAACACATAGCACGTCAAACAACTAATGAAATTCCATTTATAAAGAGATCTCGGGTCATAAACACACTTTCAGGTATTTAATATGATTTTTAAAATATTTTTCGGAGTCAAAACGGGTCGTTGGATCAATTTCGGGTAATAAACAGAGTTTTATTACTCAAATCTGACTCTAAATTAATTTTATAATAATTATCGAGCCTTGAAAATATTTTAAAATAATATTTTAAAGCTCGAAACTATTTTTCAGGATTTTTGAATCATTTTAAAATAATTAAATCCAATTAAATAATCAATTAAAATCAATTAATAAATAATTAAACTAATTAATCAATTAATATTTAAATTAATTGATCAATTAATCAATTACTTATTAATTAAAATTAATTAGTTAAGTAATTTAGATTTATTTTTGAATTAAAAATAAATGTAGGAATTAAAATAAATGATTTTTGGAATTTTAGAAAATAAAAATCAATTTTGGAAATGAATTTATGAAAGAAATCTGATTTTTAAAAGTTTCTGAAACAAAAATCAAGTTTTTGCAAAGTTTTAAAACCCTGAAGGACTAAACTGTAAAAACAGGAATTAGGAATTGATTTTTACAAAAATTTGGATCAAAACCGGGTCAAACCGGGTTGGATTTCGGGTCGCCAAGAACAGAAACGGGTTCTTCATGAACCCAGAATCCGGCGACTGGAAAACAACTCCGGCGAGCCCCGTTCTAAGCAAAAACAGCATGGTTTCGTGTGATTCAGACGGGGTTTTCATTCCAAATAACTCCCAGAGTGCAAATCAAGCAACAATCGAATCAAATAATAGGTGGAAATAGAAATCCGTCCAAAACCACGGTCACTACGAGCAACGTCGATTAGAAAGCTATATATGAATCGATTGCAAATTTCAAGGGGAACAAAACCCGCCCCTCTAGAACGTCTACAAATCCCTAAATAAGAAACCACCAAATTTAATCAAGAACATTCAAACGAGTATAAACCCTAATTATAAAATTCGAGAATCAAACCCTAATTTAAACATGTTATTGAACTCCAAATTGATCATATGACATACCAAAATCATCTGGAAAAGAAGAGCTACAACATGTAATCATCACATCATACAAACAGTTGCTCGAACTCAAAACCCAAATTTTAATTCTTAAAAATTCGAATATAAATCAGTTTATAGGAAATTACCCTTTGATTCTGCAGTGATTTTGATGGATGATTCTGAAAGTACAAATCAATTGCTTCGTTTTGAGTATATGCACGCCAAAATCCGATATCGATAACACCTCCGAATTTGAGTTTGATTACGAAGAACGAAATATAAATATAGTATTTTCTCTGTTTTATAAAGATTTTACTGGTTTGCAAATGATTTTCGGTAAGGAAATAATTACGGTAAGGGCTATTTATATTTATGAAAAAATAGTATCCCGTTGGATGATTCTGGATATAAAATAGTACGTTTATTTATAAAACAGATCCAAAACGGTACCGATTTCGGGATAATTATCCAAATCTGTACAATTTGTATTGCGGTCTTGGTCTCGGCGCCTGGTTACACTTATTACGAGGTGATAATTATAATAGTTTAATAAAAAGATCCTGTTTATCGAGAATACGAGTTTTATTGATTTACTGAAACGAATTTTGTATCGAAAATATTGCGCCGGGACCCGCACAGGATAAACCGTACGCTGGATCGAAAAAGTCAAAATATGGAAAACGCTCGGAATATTGCAATTAGGTTAGGAAGGAGTTCTCGGAAGAGTTTCGGGTTATAAAAACGTAAAAACGGGTGAAGTCGGCTGGTTCCCGATTATATAAAATAGTTTATAGATACTCGGAGAAAGAATTTATTAAATCCATAAATTTCCTATAAAATCACAAATCAACATAAAAATAAATCGGAAGATATGACAATTATCTATATTTTATTTTGGACATATAAAAATTAAAATACTCAAATTATATCAATTTTAAACATCCAAACACATATACCACTTAACACATAATTCACAGAATAAATACTGAACATACATAATATTTATTTATTAGCAAAAATAATTACACGATATATCCCAGATATTACATCCCCCCCCCCTTAAAAGGATTCTGTCCTCAGAATCTTCTAAGAAAACAAATGAGGGTACTTTTCTTTCATATGACTTTCTAACTCCCAGGTTGATTCTTCAACCTTTGGGTTTCTCCACAGTACTCTTACTAACTTTACCACTTTATTTCTTATCACTTTCTCTCTCTCTTCTAGAATCTCTATCGGACTCTCTACATATAACAAATCTACTTGAAGGTCTATTGGCTCGTATTCGATTACATGCCTGGAGTCTGGATTATACTTCTTAAGCATCGATACGTGAAAAAATATTGTAAATGTGCTCCATGTGCGGGGGCAATGCCAACTCGTAAGCTACTTTGCTAACACGCTTTAGAATCTTAAAAGGTCCGACATATCTAGGGCTCAGTTTTCCTTTCTTCCCAAATCTTGTCAATCCCTTCCACGGTGACACTTTAAGCAATACTAGATTTCCTTCTTTGAATTCCATATTTTTCCTTGATTGATTTGCATACTTCCTATGACGGTCTTGTGTTGTTGTTAATCTCTTCTGGATCACTTCAACAACTTCCTTCGTCTGTTGTACTAATTCAGGTCCAAGTATTTTGCGTTCTCATACTTCATCCCAATATACAGGAGATCGACATTTGCGTCCATAAAGAGTTTCATAGGGTGGCATCCCAATACTGGCATGATAACTGTTATTGTAAGCAAATTCTACCAATGGTAAATGCTCGTCCCAATTTCCTTTGAAATCAATAGCACAAATGTGTAACATGTCTTCAATTGTCTGAATCGTTCATTCATTTTAGTCGTCCGTCTGCGGATGGTAAGCCGTACTCATATTCAATCTCGTTCCTAAACATTCTTGAAAATTTTTCCAAAATCTTGAATTAAATCTCGGATCTCGATCGGATACAATTGACACAGGAACTCCATGACGAACTACGATTTTTTTGAGGTACATATGGACTAACTTGTCTAGTGAATATTTTTCATTTATAGGCAAGAAATGAGCTGATTTGGTAAGTCTGTCCACTATAACCCAAATGGTATCATGATTGGCTTTTGTCCTTGGTAATCCGACTATGAAATCCATGGCAATGTGCTCCCACTTCCACTCTGGAATCTCTATTGGCTGCAACAATCCACTTGGTCTTTGATGCTCTGCTTTAACTCTCTGACATGTATAACATGTGTTAACCCATTCTGCAATCTCCCTCTTCATGTCTGGCCACCAATAATTTTCCTTTAAATTTCTGTACATCTTGGTACTCCCTAGGTGGATTGAATACCTTGAATTATGAGCTTCTTGTAAAATTTCATTCTTTAACTCTGTTACTGGGGGAATTCAAATTCTAGAAGAAAACCTAAGAATACCTTGATCGTCCTTTTGCGTGCACAATTCCTCACCTACTAAACGATTAATGTCCTGATCCATTATCTCCTCTTGACACTTCCTTATCTTCTCTAACAACTCTGGCTGGAAAGTCATACTATACACTTTTGCTTCATCAGGCTTGCAAACTCTAATCTCCAATTCCAATTTTTGAAATTCCTTGTATATCTCCTCGGGTATTGATAACACATTCAACTTCTCTTTTCGACTTAACGCATCTGCCACAACATTTGCTTTACAGGGATAATAGTTAATCGTGTAGTCGTAATCCTTAATTAGTTCCAACCATCTTCTATGTCTCATGTTAAGCTCCTTTTGTGTGAATATGTACTTCAAACTTTTATGATCAGTATAAATCTCGCATTTTTCTCCATATAGATAATGTCTCCAAATCTTCAAAGCGAATATTATGGCTGCTAGCTCCAAATCATGGGTAGGATACTTTTGTTCATGTGGTTTCAGTTGCCTTGACGCATACACAATAACCTTATCGTGATGTATTAGAACACATCTCAGTCCTTTATGAGAAGCATCGCTATAGATTACGAAATTCCCTTGGTCATCTGGAAGTGACAAAACAGGTGTTGTAATTAATCTTCGCTTCAATTCCTGAAAACTTTCTTCACATTTGTCATTCCATATAAACTTTTCATTCTTCCGTGTAAGTTTTATCAATGGTGTTGAAATCCTTGAGAAGTTTTGAACAAATCAGCGATAATATCCCGCTAATCCCAAGAAACTTCTTACTTCTGTCGGTGTTTTCGGCCTTTCCAATTTGTAATTGCTTCAATCTTTACTGGGTCCATTTTGATCCCTTCATTGCTGACTTTGTGTCCTAAGAACTGAACTTCCTGTAGCCAAAATTCACACTTCGAGAATTTAGCATATAACTTTTTCTTCCTCAAAATCTCCAAAGTTGTCCTCAAATGTTCTGCATGATCCTCTTCTGTCTTTGAATAGATCAAAATATCATCTATAAACACAATAACAAACTTGTTCAAGTATTCCTTGAAAATTTTGTTCATCAGGTCCATGAATGTTGTCGGGGCATTGGTTAATCCAAAAGACATCACTAAAAATTCATAATGTCCATACCTTGTTCTGAAAGCTGTCTTTGGTATATCATCTGGCTTAATCTTTAGTTGGTGATATTCTGATCTCAAATCAATCTTGGAGAAGTACTTGGCTCCTTTCAACTGGTCAAACAAATCATCAATTCTAGGTAACAAAAACTTGTTCTTGATCGTAAGCTTGTTGAGCTCTCGATAGTTGATGCACAGTCTCATGCTCCCATCCTTCTTCTTGACAAATAGTACTGGTGCACCCCACAGGGATACACTGGGTCTGATTACTCCTTTCTCTAACAACTCTTGCAATTGCTTTGCTAGTTCCTTCATCTCGACGGGCGCCATTCTATACGGGGCCTTGGATACTGGTTCCGTTCCAGGTGATAAGTCGATCGCAAACTCAATTTCTCTATCTGGAGGAAGTCCTAGTAACTCATCGGGAAATACGTATCGGAATATCTTCGAGTTTTGCGGGCTCCTGACTTTTGTCAATTACATATGCAATAAAATGCTCGCATCCTTGTCGTAGTAACCTTTTGGCTTGAATCATCATTAAGAACTTATTTGCTTGATTCTGGCCCTTCAACGTTACTATCCTTTCGTCTGGCGTGTTCACCATTACCTTCTTATTTCGACAATCTATATGGGCATCGTGCTTACATAACCAATCCATTCCTAAGATAACGTCAAACTCTCTTAGCTTAAATGGTATCAAATCCACACAGAACTTATTACCAGAAATCTCAATCTCACAATTCCCATAAACTTGATTAACAGATATACATTCTTGATTTGCTAATTCCACGGTCATTATTTCATTTAAATACTCATCTGGATAATTTAACTTACTAACAAAATCTTGAGAAATAAATTATCGAGTTGCTCCTGAATCTATTAACACTTTGACACATAAAGAATTCTTATTAAGCGTACCTGCCACGACATCCGTATCCTGTATAGCGTCCTTCACAGACATATCAAAAACTCTAGCCCTTGGAGTCTCATTCACTGATGGAGTAGATCCCATAATTCTCAATGCATTACTGACTGGGGATGGTGTCTTGCAATCTCTGGCTATGTGTCCGGGCTTTCCACATTTAAAGCATGTAAATCCAATAGCTGGAACCTTAATTGCTGGATTCCGGGTAGGCTGATCCTTGTACACTTACTCTCTTGCTGGCTGGTTGTGGCACTCTCTCGAATAGTGCCCTTTTTTATTACACTTGAAACAAAGCACGTTCAACTTATTACAAATTTCTCCGTGCTTTTTCCCACATACTTGACAATTTGGGAAGGTTAGCCTCAACTGATTCGGTTGATTCACATTGGTTGGATGGTTGCCCTGACCTCCGTCGCCTGCATTATGTTTCTTGACATTAAAATTTCTTCCTGGCTGAAATTTGCCTTTCTTAAAACTTGGAAACTTCCCTGGTTGTGACTGTCCTTCATTCCCTTCAAACTTCCTCTTATTACTTTTCTTTTCTTTCTGTGACATCTCGCTCTCAGTTTCTGCAATCATGGCCTTATGTACAACTCCTGTATAGGTATCCAATTCAAGTATGGCTACCTTCCCTCTGATCCATGGCTTTAGACCTTGCTGAAATCTCTTGGCCTTCTTCCTGTCAGTATCCACATATGATGGCACATACCTTGACAACTCTTCAAACTTACTCTCATAATCAGCTACTGACATACTTCCTTGCTTTAGCTCCAAAAACTTCAACTCCATCCGGTCCTGAACAAACTGAGGAAAATATTTTTCTAAAAACAATTCTTTGAACCTCTCCCAAGTAATAGCATATGTACCTTCCAATGTCTTCACAGTTTCTCACCAATAGGTGGCCTCATTCTTCAAATAATAACTTGTAAACTAAACCTTCTGTTCTTCCTTTACCTTAACTAAAGCAAACTATTTCTCTATTTCCTTTAGCAAAACATTCGCTTCAATTGGATCTAAGGAACCCTTGAATTCTGGTGGGTTCACCGCCTGGAAAGTTTTGAAAGTTACCTGGGGATTGGTATGTCTTTGTTGCTGTTGAGTCAGGTGAACTGTTTGTTGAGCTAAGATTTGAAGAATCTGGGCTACTGCTGGGTCTATGGGTCCTGGGTTTGCATTCTGGTTGGTATTATCTTGGTTGTTGTTGTTGTTGGTTTCTTCATTCTGGGTGTTGGTGCGGGTATTTCTTCTGGGAGGCATTTCTGTAAAGAATCAAACAACTTATTTAGCCTTAAAATCAAATTCTTTGCATAAAAGAAATGTTTTATAAAACATAAATATCTTTCTTTTTGAAAACAGTTATAATAGTTGAACTAAGTAAATTGCATGCTTCTTTACAGAATGTAAATAGTTAAGGGGATAGGGTACATGGTATCACATGTTGTATAACTGGTACAATAAGTAGAGTAAAGTAAAACAGGTGCAGTAATGTAAATGACAATGCTGGAAAGGAAAAGGTATTGATATCTATAGATCAAAGGTTTTGGGCAGTACAAGCGTAAAAATGCTTCAAAAGAAAAAGCAAAAGGGTACAATAAACCTACTCACTAGTCAGCAGATCTAGTCTATTAATACAACCCAAAAGTCTACTGATACACACTACACACTACTGTACATAATAAACAACCACAACACACTGGTCAACATCTCCATCTCTGTATCTCTGGCTCATGGCAAGTCTGGACCTCCAATCTCCTCAAGCTCCTCTAAAACCCACTTAGCCCACTCCACAAGAAAATCAGGGGTGATATCTTCATGGGTGGCCTCCGAAAACCTCACAGCAGCTGCTCTCCGAAATACCTGGAGCCTCTCTCTGAGTCGCCTCTCACCATTCCCAACATCTCTGGTACGCATGATATGTAATAACTCCTGAATCTGACCCTGTAAGAATCGCTGCTCCATAAGGCAAACCTCAAACTGATGATGCGGAACAGGATATGAAGAGAACTGAATAGGTACACCTGTAACTGAGTGACCAATAAAACCTGAATCAGCAGGTGGGGGTCCTCTGATAGGCGGCCTCATGCCTGGGGGTGGAATAGCCTGTAGTGGTACGGGCTGTAACATATGTGGAGGTAAAATAGCCAACACTGGTGGAACAATAGGACGTGGATCCGAAGATGGTCCTCCAACCGAGGGCTCTGAGTGATCAGCTAGTGCTGGAATGAAAGAGTCGGCCATCGCTATTATCTGAAATCATATCGCAAAAATAAGAATCTCGAACCACGATGTGAATCATACTAATACCTGTTATACCATCGCACTCAACCTCTCGATGTTTGATCTTTCTACTCCCTACTTCTAATCCTAACCCTCTACCTATTCCCGTCAATCTAGATTTGTATCAGTGACTTATAACCTGTAGCTCTGATACCAAACCTGTGGCACCCTCCAAACCCGGGTCAGAAGTTTGGGGTCCACACATACACACCTTATTGATAACCTGCTTATAATAATAATAAAGATAATAATAATATGCAGTGACCCTACTTACCAACTACCACGGACCGCAACAGGTTAAAGTATGTACACAAGCCACACACACATACTTATATTACAAATGCCCAAATCCCAACTATTCAAACTTACAACTGAAAATTAAACATCATTACAAACTTTACAAACTTAAACTATCTCAAAAGTTGTCAGCTATATTAACTCGATCAACCTGGAACCCTAGCTCTCGCACTGGATTGGGGATCCTCGCTACCAATAGGTTCCTTCTTAACTGGAAAAGAACATAAACAAAATCGCACAAATGAGCTAACTAGCTCAGTAAGTCACATTGACAATACTGAGAATATATAATGATCAAGTGAAATGATTTGAGGTGTCAAGAGAATAATGGATAATGATTCAGAATTGGATATTAAATTTTCATTTTAAAAACCAAGGTTAGGATGCTGATCAGTCATGCACTAACCCAAAGCAAGGCACACAGCTTTGCTCTAACTACTGGATCCAAGGCACACATTGGCCTAACTTAACCACCAATCTGGTCTGACCACGAATCTGGTCCACAATTTTATAAAATAATTCAATTCTATCACAATAACAGAATAAACAATGTAAAGAAATAAACAGAATCATAATCAATATGGGATATTTCAATCATGAGATGGGTTTTAATTTTCACAAGAAAACAAAATAGCAATTTCAAAGAATGGCTATCAGCTGGTGAAAGAATCGGATAACAAAAGAATCAAAGTTTTAAGGTTAAAAGGATTTGGTCTTTCAATGTATAAGGTATAATGGTTTGAGTATATAAGCAAATCTTGGTTCAGTGTTCGGTATTTAGTTTTTATGTATTTGTGGAGTAGTTTCATATATTAGTGGTTCGTATTCGGGTATTCAGTAATCAATGGTTCAGAAAGAATAAGGTTTACGGTTCAAAGATCAATAACTGGAATCAAGGTTTTGGGGTTCGGTGCTTCAAAGCACTTGCAATATAAGACAGAACTATCATCTATTCACAATATATCTCGAGAAAGTTCAGAACACTTGCATGGTACTAGCTTGCTATACTTCACCAATTTCCAATCACAATCTCCTACTCCTCGACTACCGGTTTCCCTTTCCTACACCTTACCTCTTCTGCTCACATATCATAAGTATCTATCAATACTCAACTCATATGATTCTATTCGGTAAACACTTCTATCTACCCTTCGTTTTACCCAAATTCGACTAACCGGTTAAAAGTTATGCTAGAAACTAGTAAACACCAAACATATAGATCAATAGTCCAACAAACAACTCACGTATAACACATAGCACGTCAAACAACTAATGAAATTCCATTTATAAAGATGTCTCGGGTCATAAACACTCTTTCAGGTACTTAATAATATTTTTAAAACATTTTTCGGAGTCAAACCGGGTCGTTGAATCAATTTCGGGTAATAAACAGAGTCTGACTACTCAAACATGACTCTAAAATAATTTTATATAATTATCGAGCCTTCAAAATAATTTAAAATAATATTTTAAAGCTCGAAACTATTTTTCAAGATTTTTAAATCATTTTAAAATAATTAAATCCAATTAAATAATCAATTAAAATCAATTAATAAATAATTAAACTAATTAATCAATTAATATTTAAATTAATTGATCAATTAATCAATTAAATATTAATTAAAATTAATACTTAAGTAATTTAGATTTATTTTTGAATTAAAAATGAATTTTGGAATTAAAATAAATTATTTTTGGAATTTTAGAAAATAAAAATTAATTTTGGAAATGAATTTATAAAAGAAATCTGATTTTTAAAAGTTTTTGAAACAGAAATCAAGTTTTTGCAAAGTTTGAAAACCCTGGGGGACTAAACTGTAAAAACAGGAATTAGGAATTGATTTTTACAAAAATTTGGATCAAAACCGGGTCAAACTGGGTTGGATTTCGGATTGCCAAGAACAGAAATGGGTTCTTCATGAACCCAGAATCCGGAGACTGGAAAACAACTCCGGCGAGCCCCGATCTGAGCAAAAACAACATTGTTTCGTGTGATTTATACGGGGTTTTCATTCCAAATCGCTCCCAGAGTTCAAATCAAGCAACAATCGAACCAAACAATAGTTGGAAATAGAAATTCGGCCAAAACTCCCAAGAACACTGACGAACATAGAAATCAAAACCACGGTCACTACGAGCAACGTCGATTAGCAAGCTATATATGAATCGATTGCAAATTTCAAGGGGAACAAAACCCACCCCTCTAGAACATCTACAAATCCCTAAATAAGAAACCCCCAAATTTATTCAAGAACATTCAAACGAGTATAAACCCTAATTATAAAATTCGAGAATCAAACCCTAATTTAAACATGTTATTGAACTCCAAATTGATCATATGACATTCCAAAATCATCAGGAAAAGAAGAGCTACAACATGCAATCATCAAATTATACAAACAGTTGCTCGAACTCAAAACCCAAATTTTAATTCTTAAAAATTCGTATATAAATCAGTTTATAGGAAATTACCCTTTGATTCTGCAGTGATTTTGATGGATGATCCTGAAAGTACAAATCCAATAGCTTCATTTTGAGTATATGCACGCCAAAATCCGATATCGATAACACCTTCGAATTTGAGTTAGATTACGAAGAACGAAATATAAATATAGTATTTTCTCTATTTTATAAAGATTTTACTGGTTTGCAAATGATTTTCGGTAAGGAAATAATTACGGTAATGGCTATTTATATTTACGGAAAAATAGTACCCCGTTGGATGATTCCGGATATAAAATAGTACGTTTATTTATAAAAAAACAGATCCAAAACGGTACCGGTTTCGGGATAATTATCCAAATCTGTACAATTTGTACTGCGGTCTTGGTCTCAGCGCCTGGTTACACGTATTATGAGGTGATAATTGTAATAGTTTAATAAAAAGATCTTATTTATCGAGAATACGAGTTTTATTTATTTACCGAAACGAATTTTATATCGAAAATATTGCGCCGGGACACGCACAGGACAAACCGTACGCCGGATCGAAAAAGTCGAAACATGAAAAATGCTCGGAATATTGCAATTAGGTTAGGAAGGAGTTCTCGGAAGAGTTTCGGGTTGTAGAAACGTAAAAACGGGTGAAGTCGGCTGGTTCCCGATTATATCAAATAGTTTATAGATACTCGGAAAAAGAATTTATTAAATCCATAAATTTCCTATAAAATCACAAATCAACATAAAAATAAATCGGAAGATATGACAATTATATATATTTTATTTTGGACATATAAAAATTAAAATTCTCAAATTATATCAATTTTAAACATCCTAACACATATACCACTTAACACATATGTACAGAATAAATACTGAACATGCATAATATTTATTTATTAGCAAAAATAATTACACGATATATCCCAGATTTTACATCACAGATAAGCAGCAACATGAGTAGGTATGAAGCAATCAAGGTGCCCATCCTGAAAGTGCATGAATATCCAATCTGGAAAGTCAGGATGGCCATATGCTTTGATGCCACAGATCCTGAATATTTAAACAGGATCTATAATGGTCCTCACAAACCAATGAAAGTAGATGTTTTGCTTGCAAGAGTACCAGAGAAGATGATAGACAAAGACAGGAAGGACTATACTCCTGAAGATATCTCGTCTATCATGAAGGATGCTAAGGTTAGACATATTCTACACATTAGTCTTGATAGTGTTATTTCCAATAGAGTCATTGGAATAAAACAAAAAAAGAGATATGGGATGCTTTAGAAATAAAGTGTCAAGGTACAACTGCTATCAAGAAGAATAGGGGGACAGTACTTACTCAAGAATATGAGCACTTTGACTCAAGGGTCAATGAATCTCTAACTGAGATCTATGACAGATTTCAGAAGTTGCTGAATAACTTATACCTTGTCAACAAAAAATATGATTTGGAGGATTCAAACTTGAAGTTCTTACTTGCTCATCCTGAAAAGTGGGACTTTAAAGTCACATCAATCAGGGATAACTATCAACTTGACATCACACCTCTAGATGAGATCTATGGAGTTCTGATAACTCATGAACTAGAGATGGAGTAAAGGAGCAAGAGGAAAGGATCAAAAGCTAGATCAGTTGCACTCAAAGTTGAAGAGAAGCCAAAGGAGAAAGCTAGGAGGAAAAGTTACTCCAAAGGGAAAGCCCATAATTTCTAAGTCAGATACTGAATCATCAAATTCTGATGATGACTCAAATCCTGATACTGAATCAGATACTGATAGTGATCACAACAACAATGAAGATATGGGTCAAATGGCTGCCCTACTGGTTAAAAGCTTCAAGAAGATAGTCTACAGAAACTTCAAGAAAGGGAGAAGATTTTCCAGAAAAGGTTCCAGTTCCTCAAACTCTGATTAGAGGAACAACAGAAGAGATACTGCTTGGAAGGAAGCTAGATCTGGAAAACCTGACAAGTCAAAAGAGAGATGTTACAACTGTGATGGGCTTGGACACTTTGTAGCTGACTGCAAAAAACCTAGAGCTGAGAAGAAACAAGCTTTGATCTCAAAGAAGCGAAACTGGGATGATTCATCAGACTCAGATGATGGGATCAACTATGATCTCATGGAAAATGTTAATGCTGAGACCGACAATGCTGAATTAAAGGTACCTCGGTCTACTCTTGCATTTGATACTGATGATATCTATGAATTAAGATTATTTCTTAAGACTCTGTATGTTAGTTTTAGGGATCAAACCTTAGAGAACAATAGAATCAAGAGTGAAAACTCTGTTCTTAAGAAAAGGAATGATTACCTAGAAATTGAGTTGCTTTCCATGCTAGAAATTCAAAAAGAAAGAGATAATGATGTTTATGTTAAGAAATTTTTTTAGAAAAATATGCTTATCTAGAAAAGGAGCTAGCTAAAGAAAGAGAGGTCATTAAACTTTGGACTAACTCGGGAAAGACAACTCAGGAAATCTTAGAGAATGATTGTTGGGGATCAGGACTAGGATATTCAGCTAGATCTAATTCTGATAAGAAAATTGGAGAAGAAACTGAGAAAACAAAACCGATAAAAACTGATAGTCAGGTCAAATTGAACAAGGTTCAAATAAAGACTATTAAGTTTAATCCAAGTGCTAATAATGTTAAATCAATCCATGAGGAAGGTACTACCTCAGCACCTAGATCAAACTTAATTACTAAAAAGAGTGAACAAGTTCACAAAACTCATTAAATATTGGTTCAATGACTCAGAAATAGCTTAAGCAAAAGCTGGAGGATCTACACATGAAAGACAAGAGGAAAAGGTCTAGGAAAAATAGGAATGGCAAGGTATGTGTTAATAAGTATGGAAATTACGTAACCCCACATAATGCACCTAGAAATACCTGTTCAAACTGTGGTAGCACTAATCATCTTGCTAATTCTTGAAAGAAGAATAAAGAGATAAAAGTTGTTCCTTCTAAATCAGAGTTTAGGAATAGGACGGCTAGATATAAACCACATAATCCTTGTTTTCATTGTGGTAGTGTTTGGCACTCTATTTATACATGTAAAGTGTATCACAGTTTGTATTATGATTTTTATAAACTGAAACCCTCTTTAGTTAAAGCAAAATCTGTTTCTGCATGTATAAATACTGATAGTAAGAATGTTAACATAAATTCTGATATGAAGTCTTCTGCTGCATATGTTAACAAACTTAAAAAGGCCAAAGGATCCAAGCAAGTATGGGTCCTTAAAAACACTAACTGATTTAAATTACTGATTACAGGGTGACAGGAGGAATGCTCTAGTCTTGGACAGTGGATGCTTAGGACATATGACTGGTTATAAATCCATGCTATCAGAATTTGAGGAGAAGGTTGGCCCAAGCGTTTCTTATGGAGATGGCAACTTAGGAAAAATCTTGGGATATGGAAAAAATCAAAGTTGGAAATATCATCACTGAATATGTAGCTCTAGTTACAGGACTCAAGCATAATCTGATCAGTGTGAGTCAAATTTGTGATAGAGGTTACCATGTCAATTTTTATAAGGAGCATTGTGAAATTGTCAGTAAGTTTGATGGCAAGATCACATTGACTGATGTGAGACATGGTAGTTTATATGAAGCCAGGGTCTCTAAAAGTATTGATAATTCAGAAATTTGTCTACTGAGTAGAGGTCTGTGGAAGACAGCTAGAACTGGCATAAAAGACTTTTTCACCTCAACTTCAACAATATCAATGAACTTGTGAGGAAAGATCTTGTAAGAGGATTTCCCAGTGCAGTATTTACTCCTGATGGCTTATATGATTCATGCCAGAAATCCAAACAAAGGAAGATATCTTTCAAGAGTAAAAATGAATCCTAAATTCTTGAACCATATCATCTACTTCATGTTGATCTCTTTGGTCCAGTGAATGTTATGTCTATTTCCAAGAAGAGGTATGCACTTGTGATTGTTGATGAATATACAAGATACACATGGGTGTATTTTCTGCACACCAAGGATGAATCTCCATCCATTCTTCTTGATCATGTGAGGGAGCTGGAAAAAGGGTCAACATATAAAGTGAAGATCATCAGAAGTGATAATGGAACTGAATTCAAGAATAGCTCTATGGAAGAGTTCTGCAAACTCAAGGGGATAAAATAAAAGTTTTCTGCTCCTGGAACTCCATAACAAAATGGAGTTGTTGAAAGAAAGAATAGAACTCTGATAGAAGCTGCATGAACCATGCTAGAAGAAGCAAGATTGCCTACCTACTTCTGGGCTGAGGCTGTGCAAACTGCTTGCTTTATATAAAATGCAATATTGATCAACAAGCATGGAAAGACACCATTTGAGATGGTGAAAGGGAAGAAACCAAATTTGAAATACGTTCATATATTTGGTTGTAAGTGTTTTGTTCTCAAAACTCATCCGGAGCAGCTTACCAACTTTGACTTAAAAGTTGATGAAGGAATATTTGTGGGATATCCATTGTCTACAAAAGCCTTCAGAGTTTACAATCTGAGAACAAGAACAGTCATGGAGTCTATACATGTATCTTTTGATGACAAGAAGATAACAGGTCTAGAAGATGCAGATGTCCGTGACAAGTTGAGATTTAACAATGGAGGACCTTATGCTGAACTTCTAAATCCTGACTTTGATTCAGTAAATCCTGATATCACTCGAAGCTCTGAGGTTCCACAGAATAATGGAAATACTTTTGACAGAGAAGCATATGTTGAGGGGGAGCAACATGACACAAATCCAGAGACTACAACAAGTGATTCAACTCAAAAAACATCAGTAGAAAGATCATCAGACTCATCTTCCTCAAACTCTGATGAGTCAAATACTGATAACAATGGGGACACTGATTCAGGGGGAGCATCAGGAAACAATAGTGGTACTACTCAAGGAAATAATTAAGAATTCATGGATCAAGGGGGAGGTTCTTCTTCTAGGAGTCAACTTCCATCTGCAAGAAAATGGTCTAAGTCACACACACCTGACTTAATCATTGGGAATCCTGATAGTGGTATAAGAACAAGAAAATCCACTCAGAATGAATGTCTCTATTATTCTTTTCTATCTCAAACTAAACCTAAAAAGGTTGAAGAAGCTCTGGAAGATGCTGACTGGGTCATAGCAATGCAAGAGGAACTCAATAAGTTTGAAAGGAACAAAGTCTGGACTCTTGTGCCAAGACCAAAGAACAGATCTGTAGTTGGCACAAATGGGTGTTTAGAAACAAAACTGACAGTGAAGGCATTGTTACAAGGAACAAAGCAAGATTCGTTGTAAAGGGTTACTCATAACAAGAAGGCATTGATTATGATGAGACATTTGCTTCAGTTGCAAGTTTAGAGGCAATAAGGATCTTTCTTGCATATACTGCTCACAAGAAGTTTAAAGTGTTCCAAATGGATGTGAAGAGTGCATTCTTAAATGGAGAACTCGAAAGTTTATGTTGAACAGCCTTCAAGGTTCATTGATCCAAAGTATCCAGATCATGTCTACTTACTGGATAAAGCACTCTATGGATTGAAGCAATCTCCAAGGGCCTGGTATGAAACACTTGCTCTATTTCTGCTAGAGAGTGGTTTCATAAGAGGTACAATTGATAAAACTCTCTTTTATAAATACCATGGTAAGGACTTGTTGTTAGTACAGATATATGTTGATGATATTATTTTTGGTTCTACTAATGATAAACTCTGCGAGAGATTTGCAAAGTTAATGCAGTCCAGGTATCAAATGAGTATGATGGGAGAATTGAGTTACTTTCTGGGGTTACAAGTCAAACAGACTAATGAAGGAATCTTCATAAATCAATCAAAATACACCGGGAACTTACTCAAAAGATTTGAATGCAAGACTGCTCAACTGCATCAACTCTTATGGCCACTGCAACCAAGTTAGATTTAAATACTGGTTCTTCAGTAGATATAACTAACTACAGAGGTATGATTGACTCACTCCTATATTTGATTGCTAGTAGACCTGATATCATGTATGCTACCTGTCTCTGTGCAAGGTTCCAAGCTGACCCTAGAGATCCTCATCTATTAGCTGTGAAAAGAATTTTCAAGTATCTCAAAGGCACCATGAATCTAGGATTATAGAATCCTAGAGATTCAGACTTCAAGATAATTGGATATTCAGATGCTGATTTTGCAGGATGTAAAATAGACAGGAAAAGCACTTCTGGAAGCTGCCAATTTCTTGAAGGCAGATTGATTTTTTGGAACAGCAAGAAACAAAAGTGTGGCGCCCCAAAATCCAGGGTCAGGAATCTCGGAGGCCACGCCATCTAAACTACTACAAACCACATACCTCACACTATAATATATAAATACTCACACTTTACGACCCCACACTTATCACACACACACACTTACAGGTTATTGTCTTGGAAATGAACAAATCATAGCTAGAGTAATTCAACCATAAGGTGATAATTATTACAACCCAAAAGTAATTAAGTCTTATCGGGGAGTAACCTTTAAGTAAGGCTAGTCCGTCGGTAAAATATACGTTTCTTGTTTATTACCTTACATAAGTCATACTTATAAATAGGCCGAACTAAAAACAACTGAAAACCAATCCAGTTGATTCGGACTACCTGTGGTACAGCACCAAATAATCTACAGAACAACTGGTCATTTCCTACCCGTTTCCTGGCTGTGGTTCTCATGGTAGGCATCTTGATTCACTATTGTGTTGTGTCAATTTAAGAAAACAAGTGTGAGCTATAATACCCAGCATAATAATGTACAGTATGAAAATGACTGTATGATAGCTTACGTAAAACATCATATATGATAATTATGTTATATTCGAATTTAGTTTTTCCTTGGTGACACACACCTTCTTATATAAAAACAATTCTTTAGTGGATTTTATTATCCTGTGAATACCTTAATAGTAAACCCAGCACCTAGGCTTGGGTTACGGTATTTCATCACAATTCCAGTTGGAAGAATAGGACATTCGTTGGAGCCACCGCAAATGATGATCAGTCGTACTGCGATAAAAGTAACCTTTTCTACATGTAGATGGACGATTCCCTTTTATTATTGGTTATCACCCTGGCCGAATTCGGGCCTTTTCTGTGTTCATCCCTCTCAGGTACACACCTCGCGTCTATCCCTCTCAAGACACGGTTTTGTGCCCATTCCTCTCAGGTACGCATACTCCACATGTTCATCAGTATATAAAATGCTTTCTCATGTGGTAGTAAATTGGTAGTCTCCACAGTCCACGAAGTACTGGATTCTACCCCTCCTTGTCCTTGTAAGAATCCCATCATATTTATGGAACTTATATTGTTCCCCAAGCATATTGTTTGTTGATAGGTACGCTTGGATATGTACGTATATATATGTACTTTCGAGAATTTTCGGAGGAAGTACTAAGGATGTGAGTTGACCGTTGTCAACATATTTGTTATATAAGGGGGAGTTTCTTTTGAAACTATATTCAAAATATTTAATATAAGTCGAGATAATATTCTCCGACGATCTGAAATTATTCGAATGATTTTTCCAAAAATTAGAAAGTACTTTAAATCAGGATCTATGATTTTTAAATCATAAATAAACCCTTTAATAAATTAAAAAATGATAATCGATAAATAATTAACCTCGAATGAGTTAATTCTTTAAAAGAATATTTAATAAACTATTCCTCAACTAGTTTATGTCTACGCAATCAATAATCTTTAATGTTTAATCGGGTTTTGAAATAAATAATTGTTGGAGTATACTTCTCCTATAATAAAGGAATAGGTATATAATATTTATTATTCGAATAATAAAATATAGTTGAGGGAATATGATCGTTGGGAAATCGTTTTAATAAAAGTTCGAGGTATTTTAATGTTTCGTAAGTGGACGTCGAGTCCCTTTAAAACGTACTTTTATGGATTGTAATTGTCCTAATATCACCGGAATGATTCTCGGATAAAATCCCGACCGACTCTCGGTCTTATAATTATACATCACGCTTAAAGCAGAAATAAATATTTTATGATACATATACTTATCGTACAATATCGCTATATTATGCAAAAGTTTAATAGCTATGTATCATGGCAAACATGGTATTTATGCAATGATAATAAAATAATCATTTTACAACACAACAGTAAGTGGAGTTGGGTTCGTAAACTTGCCTGGGTATCTCGAGATGGAGGATGCTCTAGGATATTGGTGTCGTTCCTGGTGCTAATTCTATAGCGAATTCTATTTCCCTATCAGGTGGCAACCCTGGCAAGTTCTCTGGAAATACATCCTCGAATTCGTTCACTGCGGGTATGTCCTGTATAATAGGGACTTTGTTCTTGGTATCTACCACATAAGCCAAATAGGCCTTTTTACCTTTTCTTAACAATCTTTTTGCCTGTAGCATGGTCAGAAATTTCTGGTTCTGTCGTTGACCTTTAAACACTACTTCTTTTTCATTTTGTACTCTTATCTTTACTCTCTTCCGTTCACAATTGATTTGCACTCCATTATTGGATAACCAATCCATTCCTAAGATTACATCAAATTTTACTAACGCAAATGGGATTAGGTCAACCTCGAAGACCTTCCCTTCTAATTTCAACTTGCACTTAGGGTGTACTTGATTCGCAGGAATTATTTCTTTGTTTGCTATTTCCACTTGTAATACCTCACATAAGGGTATGGTGTTAAGTTTTAACTTTTTAGCAAAATCTTGAGATATAAATGACTTGGTTGCTCCAAAATCAAATAGGACATTTGCATGCTCAGAATTTAACAAAAGGGTACCTGCTATCACGTCGGTGTTTCAGACAGCATCCTGAACAGTCATGTTGAAGGTCCTAGCAGCTGGAGGTCGGTTGGATGCAGCTCTGCTCATACCTGAGGCTGGTGGCTTCAGTGTCGGGCAATCCTTCCTCATGTGTCCTACTTTCCCACATTGGAAATATGTTACGCTGGGTTGGTTGCAGTTGTTGGCTATGTGTCCGGTTTGACCACACCTATAGCATTTCAAAGGGGCTCTCGCCTGGCTGCACACTCCAAGGTGCCTCCTCTTACAGGTTTGACACTCCGGTATTGGGGCGCGGGGTTGGCTATGAAATGTCGCCCTAGATTTTCTACCGCCCTGGCCAACACTTTCACTTGGGGCTTTTCTGAATCCGGGGCCTCGTGCAGGTTGGGACATCACTCCCCTGACGAACCTGCTTGGAAGGCTCCTGTTCCCGGTTCCTATTCCTTGGCTTCCTATCTTTCTCTTCCTATTTTCCTTTTCCTTCACACTCTGCTCACTGCCAGCTTCAACAATCGAGGATTTCTGCACTAAGGTGGCATAGTCTGTCAGCTCTAACACCGCCACTCGGTTTTGGATCCACTGTTTCAGACCAAGCTGAAACCTTCACGCTTTCTTCTCTTCGGTATTCACGAACTCAGGCACAAATCTCGACAACTCAGTAAACTTGGCCTCTTATTCTGCCACAGTCATCTTATCTTGTTTTAACTTCAAAAACTTAATCTCCATCTGGGTCTCCATAAACCTAGGGAAATACTTGTCTAAGAACAGTCGAGTAAATCCATCCCATGGGATCACAGCATCAGTCTCTAGGTTTTGTTTGGACTCCCACCAGTAGTTAGCTTTTCCTTTCAGCATGTAAGAAGTGAAAATAGTCTTATGTCGTTCCTCTACACCTAGTATCTCGAAGGACTTTTCTATCTCTTTGAGCCAGGCCCGTGCTTCAATGGGGTCGACAGATCCTAGAAACTCTGGGGGTTTGAGAGATTTGAAGGCCGTAAAGGCAGTGGCTCCAGTCTGTTGGGTAGCATGTGGTTGTGGTGGAATAGGCTGTTGATTCAGATTTGCTCTTAACAGTTCCATAAATTCATTTATGGGGTTCCCTCCCTGATGGGTATCATCCGCCTCTTCTTCTACATATTCTTCCTCATCATATTTATTATAGACTAGGTCCTCTTCACTTTCTTCATTTACTATAGGGTCAGGTTCATTCCATTGTTGGTTAACCGATTCTACGGGTTGTGCCCTAGTTCCTCTTCTACGGGGTGGCATTGTTCTGATAATGAAGATTTGTCAACATAGTTGCAATTATTACAGTTAGATTTAATTATTCATGTGTAAGCATGTCATTTATTATCTAGCATGTTTTTATAAAGTGCGATAATATGGACATCAATTTCTTAATAATTTCTAGATATATATTTCATAAGGTCTCCCATTTATATCTGGGGGAAAAAACAACTAGCTGAGTTCATATATGCCTGATTTATAATACATCATTACTTATCCTAAATACTGAAATGTAAATACATAAGCCGTATACCCTGAAGGGCTAGGAACGCTATCTATTACTAGCTATCCTATCAAAATTGGTGACAAGTCACCCAGCCTTCTTCAAGGTCCATATCTAGTCACTAGTCTCCCAGTCACTGTCACTGCGCGTGAGGTCACGCACCCTCCTCATCGCTCCTGCTAACATCAGCTCTGCATCAACTACTGAAATGTATCCTCCAATCGTTGTCATCCTCATCTGAACCCGGGTACGGAGCTTGATCCCATCAATATCTCTGCGGGCTATGGCTGGGGAAGCAGCTCTGAAGTCCCCTAGGTATCCTAGTCTGATGCCTCTCTCAGCTGTCAGTGCCTGGCATAACTCCGCAATGCGTGCAGATGCCGCAGTGATCTCAGCGTTAAGCTGAGCCACCATCCAGTCGTGTACAGCTACATGTATGGTCACCCAGGGTGGTAGAGGTGAGTCTAGGTTGCTAGAGGATATGTCGTAAGTCTCGTAGACCTATGCATATATCCCATCCTCGTCATCATCATCAGCATAGGGCATCGGGCTCTGCATCCCTGGGGGTGGGGTAGGAGAGTGAATGGTCGGGTGAGGGTACATCACTACATCCCTCCAGCCTACGCCATCTCCCTAGGTCATCTCGATGTCATCAGCTATGGGGACAGGAAGGTCGGTCTCCTCCTCCGAGATATCCTCAGTAGGGTCATCATCTGAGTTATCAATGGGTGGGTCCTCTGGCTCGAGATTAGGGTCATGCTCAGGAACCATAACATCATCAACAGGGTCAACCTCCCTCATAGGCTCCACTGGTACCTGACACAATAGGCAAGGTGTTACTAACTTAGAGTCGGAATTCCCTTGAGGGTAAAAACTGTCAAGACTACCCGTGTAGCCCGACGAAGAACTCGACTTAAGCTCTAATTGAATATTTTATCATTCCTATGTCTACGTATTTTATATCCTATTGTTTCCAAGATTTGATAACCTAAGGCTCTGATACAATTTCTGTGGCGCCCCAAAATCCGGGGTCAGGAATCTCGGAGGCCACGCCATCTAAACTACTACAAACCACATCCCTCACACTACAATAGATAAATACTCACACTTTACGACCCCACACTTATCACACACACACATTTATAGGTTATTGTCTTGGAAACGAACCATTCATAGCTAGAGTAATTCAACCATAAGGTGATAATTATTACAACCCAAAAGTAATTAAGTCTTACCGGGGAGTAACCTTTAAGTAAGGCCAGTCTGTCAGTCAAATATACGTTTCTTGTTTATTACCTTACATAAGTCATACTTATAAATAGGCCGAACTAAAAACAACTGAAAACCAATCCAGCTGATTCGGACTACCTGTGGTACAACACCAAACAATCTACGGAACAGCTGGCCATTTCCTACCCATTTCCTGGATGTGGTTCTCATGGTAGGCATCTTGATTCACTATTGTGTTGTGTCAATTTAAGAAAACAAGTGTGAGCTATAATGCCCAGCATAATAATGTACAGTATGAAAATGAATGTATGATAGCTTACGTAAAACATCATATATGATAATTATGTTTTATTTGAATTTAGTTTTTCCTTGGTGACACATACCTTCTTATATAAAAACAATTCTTTAGTGGATTTTATTATCCTGCGAATACTTTAATAGTAAACCCAGCACCTAGGCTTGGGTTACGGTATTGCATCACAATTCTAATTGGAAGAATAGGACATTCGTTGGAGCCACCGCAAACGATGATCAGTCGTACTGCGATAAAAGTAACATTTTTTACATGTAGATGGACGATTCCCTTTTATTATTGGTTATCACCCCGGCCGCATTCGGGCCTTTTCTGTGTCCGTCCCTCTCAGGTAAACACCTCGCGTCTATCCCTCTCAAGACACGGTTTTGCGCCCATCCCTCTCAGGTACGTATACTCCACATGTTCATCAGTATATAAAATGCTTTCTCATGTGGTAGTAAATTGGTAGTCTCCCCAGTCCACGAAGTACTGGAGTCTACCCCTCCTTGTCCTTGTAAGAATCCCATCATATTTATGGAACTTATATTGTTCCCCAAGCATATTGCTTGTTGCTAGGTACACTTGGATATGTACGTATATATGTACTTTCGAGAATTTTCGGAGGAAGAACTAAGGATGTGAGTTGACCGTTGTCAACATATTTGTTATATGAGGGGGAGTTTCTTTTGAAACTATATTCAAAATATTTAATATAAGTCGAGATAATATTCTCCGACGATCTGAAATTATTCGAATGATTTTTCCGAAAATTAGAAAGTACTTTAAATCAGGATCTATGATTTTTAAATCATAAATAAACCCTTTAATAAATAAAAAAATGATAATCGATAAATAATTAACCTTGAATGAGTTAATTCTTTAAAAGAATATTTAATAAACTATTCCTCAACTAGTTTATGTCTACGCAATCAATAATCTTTAATGTTTAATCGGGTTTTGAAATAAATAATTGTTGAAGTATACTTCTCCTATAATAAAGGAATAGGTATATAATATTTATTATTTGAATAATAAAATATAGTTGAGGGAATATGATCGTTGGGAAATCGTTTTAATAAAAGTTCGAGGTATTTTAATGTTTCGTAAGTGGACGTCGAGTCCCTTTAAAACGTACTTTTATGGATTGTAATTGTCCTAATATCACCGGAATGATTCCCGGATAAAATCCCGACCGACTCTCGGTCTTATAATTATACATCACGCTTAAAGCGGAAATAAATATTTTATGATACATATACTTATCGTACAATATCGCTATATTATGCAAAAGTTCAACAGCTATGTATCATGGCAAACATGGTATTTATGCAATGATAATAAAATAATCATTTTACAACACAACAGTAAGTGGAGTTGGGTTCGTAAACCTTCTTGGGTATCTCGAGATGGAGGATGCTCTAGGTTCCGCTCGGAAATCTATAATCATAACATAATTCACTTCGTTAGGTCTTGTTCTAATTTACGACTACTCGCACTCATGCGCTAATTATTATACACCCTCTCAACTTATTTTATCCTTATTATTCCTTTAAGTCCTTACTCACATCATGGTCGCTTCATTTTTCAAAGAATCTTAAGTTCATTTTCATTTTCGCCGTCGGCTCCGCTTATGTAGAGCGGTTTCTAATCACGCGGTCTCGGCTCCGATATTTTTTATAAAACTGAAAAATTATTATTTTTACTTGAAATTTTTATGGAAGTTAGGAAACTCAATATGCTACTCTCTGTAAACATTTCATAATTTATGAACACCTTTAAGTTGATCCTTTATATTTTCAAAGTTCGTGGTTCGTAGCAGTTTTTGTCGCGTAAATTACTTTTAGTAAAATGGTCATAACTTTTGATCCGTAAATCGGAATCAAGCTATTCAAGCGCCTAAACGATCCTTATAAAATTTTCTATCATAATCAAGGTTTTGCAAGAAACTAAAGTCTAAATTTTCGGACCTTTCTGCAGAAACTTAAAGTTATGTTTTGTTCATTTTAACGAAATTACGTTTATGTTCGGAGTTTCGTTTACGCCTTAAATCTTTATACTAACACCAACAATCACCATATCATCATCAACACACTAACTCCTCTCAAGAACATAATGTTCTTGAGGCAACAACAATCAACCTTAAATCTACTTAACTAAACATCAAGATCTTAACAATATCACCACTAGAACTAGGTTTATAACTACATACTAAAAGGATCTTGGATTTGAATCTTAAATAAAGTTGGGTCAAATATTTTTACCTTTCTTGAAAGCTTGAGATGTGTTCTTGAGGATGGTGGAGTCTTGGTAGTGCTTGGTACGGTTTTTGGAACCTAAAACCACCATTGAAATCAAGAAACCAAAGAAGAGTTACTATTTATACTATTCACTAGCAACTTTCTTGATTTTATTTCACCCATCAAACCTTGATAAATAGAGATCAAAGAATTATCTTACCTTAGTTTGGTTGTTAGGAAGCTTGAGAATTAATAGGAGGATTTATCCATGGCTAGAACTTGGAATTTGATTTTGAATTCCTTGGTTTTTTGGAAATAACCAAATGGCTTGATGAAGAAGTGGGGAGAGAGTTTTATGCTTGCTTCCTTGGTTGCTTCTTGGAAAGTATGTTGGTGATATCTTATATTGATTTCATATTCTCTAGTTTAGGATCCTAGGTTTATTCTTGTTGCCAAATCCATGGACAAATCTACTAGCTTGTGGTAGATTACAAGCTAAGCCACTTGCTTAGCTTCCTTAGCTTACTATTCCATTAGCCTTGGTTGATCATCCTATATCTAGCTCACTATTTGGTAAAGTAACCATGGTTACTTTCTTACCATGGTTAGTTAGTGCGTTACATTTATTTAATCGTTTACGCGTTCGCTCGGTCGCTTAAACGTTTTCGTAATACTTACTCATAAATGGTTCGCGATGTAATTCATTTCGCATTTATTCCTTATGTTTTGAATTATCATACTTGGATATAAATCCGTAGGGTTTTAATCTTGTAATTATATTGGGATTCCCGTAATCCTCGATGAGTCGTAAATATGGTCGTTTTTCAAAATTCGTTTTCTTCAAAAACTAATAGCGTTTACATACACTCATTTGGTACGTATAATCATAATATCAACTCCGAAACTCATTTTCTCATGTACTACATAGTGTGGGCTCAAAAGTTTTTCCCGTCCGTCAGGGTTACTATTCATTAAACGTTTTACAAGGTCTCAAAATTTGAGTTATTACAAAAAGTCAATTTCCACTTTCAACTACAGAAGCATAATACATTGCTGCAGGATGTTGTTGTGCTCAGATTCTATGGATGAAGAATCAGCTGCTAGATTATGGGTTAGACTATTCTTCTATTCCTATATATTGTGATAACCAAAGTGCTATTGTAATGACAGGAAATCCAGTGCAGCATTCAATGACTAAGCACATCAGTATCAGATACCATTTCATAAGGGAACATGTGGAAGCTGGTACAGTGGAATTGTTCGAACAGATTAGCAAGTAGCAGACATATTCACCAAGCCTCTCTATGAAGCTACATTCACAAGATTGATGAATGAATTTGGAATAATTTTAGGACATATCTCAAACTCTGATAATTAAGTCTGCTGATATTCTCAAAGCATGGTATCTTATTATTTGTCAGTACTTGTTAGATACCGATTCTTATGCTAATTGCTTGATGCCATGATAAAATGCAAACTGAGCTAAATGATTTTATTTGATAATTGCATGTTGAACTACTGATTATGCTTAAGGTTCGTATTGGTGGTGAATTTTATCACCCAACTGAAGTTCCAAATTCAGTCTATGATCATCTCTCTTGGGATGATCAGTTGGAACTACATTTCTTTACCGCAGAAGTTCTTCTTAAAGAAGAACTCTATGTTGAACTGGCGGAACATGCTCGTCAAGCAGCTCTTGAACTACAAGAGAATATCATCTCTCTTGCAGGCACAATGAATAGAATATATCATCGCCGAGCCATGAAGAAGCAAGAAGCTATGAAGAAGAAAAAGTTATGATAGATTCTAGGAATAGTTTAGTTTTTGTTAGGACTATTTTCTTGTTTCTGCCTTGTACTTTTCTCTTAATTAATGAATGAAATTATTCTATCTTATTTTGCTTCATAAAATGAATTCTTGATTTCTTGTATGTGTGCTTAAATATTCTTAAATGTTATATGTTAAATCAGTATTGCATGCTAAACATCGGATATTTTTTGGTGAATATGAATAAACTAATCTATGTTTGAGTTCATGTGACACTTCAGTAGAGATTAAGCGCTACAGGAAGTAACCAGAAGTAACCATTGTTAAAGAAGGAAAGTTAAGGAAGATTTAATTCTTGATCATTCAGAATTATAATCTTTGAGTATTGTTTACCATTCAAAATTCTTTTGAAACTTTCTTTTTCTCATCAAGAAAGTTGTCCACACTCAATCTCAAATTTCATATATCTTAAATTTCTTCTTACAACTGAAACACTTGAATTCTTTTCTCAAATGTTTCGAAAAATCAAGTGTCATAATTCTTGAATTATGTTCACCACTCAGAAATAACATTAAGTTGGTTAGAGACTACTTGCTGAGGTAGATCTTGATGATACTAATAGAGACACAGAGGTTTGATCAGTCTTTACTGAAGACTCTGTGATAGCTTTCATTAAACACATTCAAGTGTTAGTTCTTTGCAAGAAGAACAAAGGTTTGAGATCATGGTACATGACAGTAACCTGATCAAATCCTCTCAAATTCAAATGGAGGTTCTCATTATTGATGAACAACAACTGTCATAACCACAGTAACTACTGTGAGCCCAATTGTGAATTCACAAGGTATAAATACTGGTATTACTTTATCAGCATTTATTTGAAATACTGATTTAGTTCTTTCAGTATTTATAGTATGCTTTTCATGATATAAATCTTGTTGACATGATTACATCTAGACCTTAGATAAGGACTACCTCTAGTTGTATGATCACATATCACCCTTCTTTAACAACCTCTTATTTCTGTAGGACAATCTTTCTGAGCTTTTTTCGGTGAGATGTGTGAAAAGATTGAGAGAAAAAAAGAATTTAAGAGAGGCAGGATCCTTCCTAGAAAAAGGAGAGGTAGATGAGAGATAGGATTTAGTAATCCTTGTGAGGAAGCTCTGACTATTAAAAGTCATGAGATGTGTGGTGTGAGGAGTAGTGAGACTACTTTAAAAGAATAGAGAGATGTTTTACTTGCTATATGTTTGCAGATGCTCAGAGTACTAAAGGAACATATGCTGAACAGCAGTCTGTTGAATCTCAGGAAAACTCTGATGCATCAAAGGCTATTAATCTCCCTGTAAGTCTAAGTACTGATACTTTCTTGCAGTCCATACATTCTACTATTCCACCACATAATATAATCCTTGTTTTTGTTGAAAAACAGTCCATTCATTCTTCTTTTCCATCACTTGAAGAAATCCCTGTTGTTGCTGAAGATGTAGTAGCATAACAGTCCATTCATAAATATTCATCCATTTCAGAATCACCGCAGCATTCTACAGGACTTGCACTCCTCAAAGTTAATCTTGAAGCTCCAATTCATTTATCTATAATACTTGAAGATGTGGAGATAGCTGCTGAAGGTGTTGAAGCTTCTGAAGCCACTGGATCATTTTCTCATTCTATTCTGCATACTGAAGCTGACAATAAAGTTCAGAAATTAGTGCAAGATCCAACTGTTATTAAAGAATCTAATGATAGTAAAGAAACTCATGTATCTAATGCTATGTTAGATCTTGAGAATGATCTTTTCTTTTCTGAAGATATGCCTATTCATGTGAGACAACAGAAAATGAAAGAGTTAGATGCTAAGAAGAAGCAGGATTATTCTGATAATCTCTGGAATGCTTGGAAAGATAATATATATCCTATTTCCATAACACGTGCAGCTGAACATTTGGAAACAGTTGAACAAAATATTACAAATCCTGATATGCTGAATCATCTGAAAGCATCAACTTTAGTTGTCAGATCCTTACTCACAACTCATGAAGCAACTACTACTCAAATCAATCAAATTAAAGAATCATTGATTGCTTCAAAGCTGCTTACTCATCAGGAAATTCAGAAACAAATTTCACCAATAGTACCAGACAAGCTACAATCGAAGCCAATCAAGCTATATTGGAAGCTCATCAAGCTCAAATGTATGATCAACTTACCGAAGTATAAAATTCAATGGAGCTGATTCTTTCTCTACTGCTTGGTGATGATGCCAAAAAGGGGGAGAAAATTGATAAATCTAAATGCAAACAGTTGTCATTGATAGGTACTGATGATGAAAATCCTGATAGAGGTAATAAGGGGGAACCAAATGAGAGTAAAAGAGGAAACGAGAGGAATGAAAGAAGAGTTGAAGAATTGACTGTGAATACTAAAATGCTACAATCTTCACAAGTCACAACTGTTGCTGATGAAGACCAAGGTATTCTGGAAAAAGAAGATGGTGCTAAAACAAGCCAATATCTTCAAACTCTGAAAGTTAAAGGAAGAAAGACAACTCTATTCTACAAGAATCCAAAGATTCAATTATTTGATTCTGAGGTAAGTAGAAAAATATTTGCAAAGGAAAATCCTGGAGTTGATCTTGAACAGCTAAGGAAAACGGAGGAAGACTTTAAAAATTCTATGAAGACAACAAATGCTGATATTGTTGTTGTTGCTCAAGTACTTTATGAAAATGATCCTTCTAACAGACCAACCAAAGGTATAGTTATAAGGGAAATCAGTCAGGCAGAAGATGAAAGATCTCTCAGATCACAAGCTATTGGAACTGCTGACATGAAGTTAAAAGGAAAGGAGAAGACAAAAGAAAAGTCAAGGATTTCAAAGTCTAAAGCCAAAGCTGGAGTTAGTATCTAAGGAATCTGAATCTTAAACTTTGATAGATTTATTATATATAGTAGTTCAAGCTCTTGATACTGAAGAAAATTTACTTGAAGCAGAAATCATTCAAGCTAGTCAAAGAAGGAAGATTTCTGGAAGCATTCTGAGCTGAGGAAGTGAAGTTAACCTCTGACATTGCTCAAGTTAAAGAAGCAGTTCAGGATGAAGAGTTATAGTCTGATATTCACTGAAGCAAGATTGAATATGCATACTTGATTCCTGCATTTAGATAGTTTTGACATCATCAATTGGAACTTGTCCATAATTCCATAATAAACAAGTAGGGGGAGATTGTTAAAAACAATTGATGATATCAAACAGAAACTATCAGAAGTTCATTTCAGAACTTATACATCAACGGATGCTGTTGACAACATCAACGTATGATGAAATATCAATGGATGATAGGATATCAACGGATGATGATTTCAACGAATGATGATGTCAATGGATAATGAAATTAGTATTTGTCACATCAGTTATTCTTCGAGGAGGAAAAGGAAACAGGAATTTCAAGTAGGTGAATGACTTTATCTCAGAAGCAATAGTATAGGTTTCCTTGTTGTTAATAGAATATGATTCTTTATACATTGGTAGTTGTGCTTTATATAAAGCATAGTTTAGGTTCATGCTAAAAGCATTGCGACATTGTTATATCTTTCACATAACCTAGCAGTTCTCAAGGATATTTGTTCATCCTTTCGAGAGAGTACTTGTGTGATAAGTTTTTATAAAATTAATATAAAAACTGTTGATTCTGTTGAATCTTTGTCGAGTTGATTATATTAAATGTATTCACCCCCCTCTACTAAGGATGGCAATCGGGTCGGATCGGGTCGGGTATTGCAGAATCCATATCCAAACCCGAAAATTTTATCCATACCCGAACCAGACCCGAACCCGAAAAATACCCGAAAATGAATACCCAAACCCGGTCCATCGGATTTCGGATCGGATTCGGGTATACCCGAAACCCGAAATTTTTTTGAATTGGATATTCATACCCGAACCCGAAACCCGAACCCGAAATCTGAAAATTTGTATAATGATTCATATTGCAAGTGCTTAGGATCGAACACGCGACTTGTAGAAAAAGAGTTTTAACGTATTAATTTGAACCACTAGACCACATCATTAATTGTGTTATTATATGTATAGCTAATATTTAAAAAACCAAGTCAATGGATACCCAGTTTTTTAGATTTATTACTAAAAGATGTTTTGTTAACCTTATAAACATTATCACCCGTTTAAATGATTGAATAACTATATTTAATTAAACTTTATAATTAGTTAATTATTAACATAAATATAAAAATATATGTTCTAAAAATTATATAATAATATGTATAATGTATATTATATATAATATATGTTCTAAAATTAATATAAAATTATAATATTATATATATAATTAATATATATATATATAATAATTCGTTTTTTTGGGATTTCGGGTTCGGACAGAGTTTCGGATTTCGGATCGGGTTTCGGATCGGTATACCTAATATCCAAATCCAAATCCAAAAAATTTCGGGTTTAAAAATTAAATCCATATCCAAATCCAAATCTCAAAAATCGGGTTTGGTAAATCCAAAATTTCGGATTTCGGATCGGGTATCCGTCGGATCGGATTATTTTGCCATCCCTACCCTCTACGGTTGATTAAGGGCCTAACATTGCCATTTCTATTTTTCCTAGTCATTTTCTCCTTATTTTTCATGTGTAAATCCTTCAACTTTTGCTTAAGCTGTTTCTGAGTCATTAAACCAATATTTACTGATTTTGTGTGAACTTGTTCACTCTTATCAGTAATTAAGTTTGATCTAGGTGCTGAGTTTATACCTACCTCATTAACTAATTTAACAGCATCAGCATTTGGATTAAACTTAATGGTCTTCAACTGAACCTTGTTCAGTTTGACCTTAGTATCAATATTTACTGGTTTAGTCTTCTCAGTTTCTTTTCCAATTTTCTTATCAGAATTAGATCTATTTGCATATCATAATCCTGATCCCCAACAGCAATTCTCTAAAATTTTATGAGTTATTTTCCTGAGTTAGTCCGAAGTTTAATAACTTCTCTTTCTTTATCCAATTCATTTTCTAGATAAGCATGCTTTTCTAACAATTTTTCTTTAACATAAACAGCATTATCTCTTTCTTTTTGAATTTTTAACATGGAAAACAACTCAATTTCTAGGTGATCATTCCTTTTCTTTAACTCAGAGTTTCCACTCTGGATTCTATTATTCTTTAAGGTTTGATCCCTATAACTAACATGCAGAGATTTAAGAAACAATCTTAATTCATGGATATCATCAATATCAAAAGCAAGGATGGTCTAAGGTACCTTTAATTCAGCATTGTCAGCCTCAGTATCAGCATTTTCCATAAGAGCATAGTTGACCCCATCATCCGAATCTGATAAATCATCCCAGTTTTTCTTCTTTGTGATCATGGCTTGTTTCTTCTCAGCTTTGGGTTTTCTGCAGTCAGCTGTAAATTGTCCAATACCATCACAGTTATAACATCTTTCCTTTGACTTGTCAAGCTTTTCAGAATTTGATTCCTTTCAGTCAGTATTTCTTCTGTTATTCATCTTATCAGAGTTTGAGGAACTGAAACCTTTTATGGAAAATCTTCTCCCTTTATTGAACTTCTTGTAGACCATATTATTTAATCTTTTAACTAGTAGAGAAGCCATTTGTTCCATGTCTTCATTGTTGTCATGATCACTGTCAGTATCTGATTCATTATCAGTATTTGAGTCATCATCAGAGTTTGATGATTCAGTATCTGATTTTGCAATCATGTTTAATCCTTTGGAGTAGCCTTTTCTCCTATATTTTTCCTTTGGCTTCTCTTCAATTTTGAGTGTAACCGCTCTAGACTTACATCCTTTTCTCTTGCTTCTTTGCTCCATCTCTAGTTCATGGGTTTTCAGTATTCCATAGATTCCATCTAGAGTTGTTTCATCGAGTTGATAGTTATCCCTTATTGATGTGACCTTAAAGTCCCGCTTTTCAGGGAGTACAAGTAGAAACTTCAAGTTTGAGTCATCTAAATCATATTCCTTATCAACAAGAGACAAGAAACCTGTCATAGATCTCAGTTAAGGACTCATTGTCTCTTGAGTCAAAGTGCTCATATTCTTGAGTAAATAGTCTCCTCATGTTCTTCTTGATAGCAGGTGTGCCTTGACACTTTACTTGTAACTGCCCAAATCTGGGGTCAAGATTTGGTGTCACTAAATAATCTTTACATAATATAAAATAATATACAAATGACCCCTTAATTCCGGAACGTTTACAGATTATGGTATGAAACAAGAATCTAACCTTCTACAATTCATAACAACTAAAATACAAGTTTAAGTACATTTGTACTAATTCCCTTGTCTTATTTTTCTAACATCTTCATCTTCTTGCAGCGGAGATCTTTCTAGCTTTTGCTGTCTATAAAAAGCTATTCACTTATATCCTCATTTATTTCTGAAAGAAAGAATTTACAAAGCAAGAGTGAGCCAAAAATGCCAAGCAAGTATAAAACTAATTTCCAGATATCAATGTTAAAGGAAATTTCCGGACAAAATCTTTTAAATAATTTATAAGCATTTTTATTTATTTGAGGTAGTTGAGCGAATAACAATTGGCCGTTAGCGGCCTTTAATTATAAATCAGAAGTGACGAGCAATTCCCAGATTCATCTCCTGAATCAGGGTTTTGTAATCATAAAACTTTTCAAGAAGGGATACCGTTAATGGATATTAACAATAAATTAGAATGGACACTAGAACCAACATATGCACTATACCCTGCTGATCAGTCAGGATACAGTGCGGATCTATACCCAACTGCATAGATTCACCAACATATAGGGTACCCAGGCACTATGGCCTAATAATCAAGGATCCAGCCATCTCTGGCCCTTAGGGTCCAGTCCATCACTGGCCCTCATCGTAACCGTCCAGTCGATAAAGTATTTTGATATCAAATCATTTTGATTTCAATACATCCCAATTCAGGGTTCGCAAATAACCCGGAAGAATAAGTATTTGCTCAAGAGATCAATTGATAATATAGGAACAATAATGAAAGGGACTTGCATAATTAAGAGTGATTGCAGCGAAATATAAAACACTTAACTATTCTGAACTTAGAATAGGAATGAAGTATTTGTAGTATATTACGAGAAAGTTTAGGAATACTTGCCTTGATAAGCTTTAATCACTATTACTAGTTGACTTTGGTTCGAATTGAACGTTCGGCTTTATCGTCAAACCACTACTCTACTCTGGATACGATCCCAACACTCAGGTCCTTCGATTGCAACCCTGTTGAGCTCGATGACTAACCACTAGATCATTCTTAATCCGATGTCAATCATCGGGTCTTCCGACTAGGACCTACAGGGTTGAAATATCCTAATTCAGATAAGCGCTTAAGTTTAACATAATATCACTATCACTTCTACCCATACGATTTCATATCCCGACTCATATTTTAATGTATTATCGAAATACACATCGCAATTATGGTTCACATCTTCGACATCCGGTTTGGTATTTGTTTTCTCAAAGTATGTATACTCATTATTTTGAAAATAATAGGGTAATTGATTATAAAATATTTTATTACAACATGTAACTAGGTTCGTATAATATAATTGTATATCTTCGTTCGACGTCTCCGATAATTATAGGTTATGTTCCCGTATTTGCGGAATTAATTTCTTGAACATCGGGTAGTGTCTCATTTGTTTATCTGCCTACCCATCGAAACAATTCGACGTCAACCCAATCAAATCACAACAACCAACCACAATTCGCAAATCCCAATCACCGATATAACTTTCAAAATTAATTAATCATATTCGTTTCAAATCTTACTTCTTGAACTAATTTATTTAATTTATAAATGTAGGACTCATATAAAAATCATCACCGTCCATCGTCGCCTCGTCGAGGCTCATCATCAACGGCGGTAAAATTTGCGGGTTCCCGTTTATAATGGACGTCCGACACGAATCTCACCGATTAATTATTATAATCCCGCACGAATTTATTTAAATCATGAAACGTTAATCAATTAAATCCTGCAAAAAATAAATTAATTAAATCAATAAAAAATTTCCAAAAACCAACGCGTGTAAACACACACAACATCACGAATCAATCACAGAACAGGGCAACAACATCAAAAACACAAAACTGAACCAAACACTCAAATGCATAAACAACCCCCTTGAAGGGTAGCCCACGCGCCACCACCCTCGCCGGAAACGGAGAGGGGCGGTGATAGGGGAATAGATACAGTGGCACAGCAACAAAACACACACGTCATGCACGGCTATACACACACGTATATACACATAACGCACACACACAATTGAAATAAAACAGGCCGGAACCAAGAATCAAGGCGGTCTCCGGAAAAAAGGAGGCTGAGGCAGCGAAAACTCACCATGGCACGGAAGGATGGGGAAAAGGAAAGGGGAGAGAGAAGGAACAAGATTACAAGGAGAAAATGAGAGAATAACTGAGGAAGAGAGAAGAAAGAGATCGAGAGGAAAAAGAGAGATGGAGGAGAGAGACAAAGAGGTCAACAGAGAGAGAGACAGGAAGAAGGGGAATGAAATTGAGTGTATTTATCTAATTACTTGTCCCGAAAATCTGAATTTGCCCTGAAATATCAATTTAACGAATAAGTTACGGGAAAAATAATTTCAAAATTTACCAAAATTAGTTTTAAAATTCTCAAAATAATTAAAAACTAATTATCTAAAATTTTCATAATTTTTAAATCATGTTTGGAATGCACATTGTACCCGCATTTAATGATTTAACGAACAAATGTGCGGGTAAATTTAATCCGAAATATTTTTAAACTAATTTTAAAATTTTCAAAATATTTCAAACTTAATTAAATATGAATTTCGTAATTTTTGAAGCGTTTCCGAATTTAAATTGAATTTATACTTTAATATAATCATAAAAATCATTTTGGGTTAAATAATTGATAAAATATTGATTTCAAAATTTTATAAACTCCTAAAAATAAATATTGAAATTATAAAAGTATGAAAATAATTTTAGAAACAATTTCAACAGTTATGAGAATAAATTTTCAATTAAATTACTTTTAAAAGCAAAAACAAACCCATACAGCTCAATAATTAATTATACAGATAATCCTCATATCCAACAAATCACACACAATTAATAATAAAGTGACGCGCGGCTGATAGAACCATCAAGTATTTTATTTATTTAATAATTCCATAATTACACTTATATATTGGATCCAAAAATAAATTACTTAGCCGCTAAGTAACTATAAAGACGATACAATTTAACACCAGATTTGGATAATTATCAAAACCGAGCTTCTTATAAAATACTTTACACAAAAATAAAGTAATAATATCCCGTCTTTCGATAATACGGGTCTTATCGATCTATAAAAATGGTTAATGTATCGAAAATTTTGCACCGGGACTAATACGTGTCAAACTGTATCCCGGAACGAAAAAGTCAAAATACGGAAAGTGTCCAGGATCATCATATTAGGTTAGGAAGGAGTTTTTCGAAGAGTTTCGGGTTGTAAAAACTCAAAAATGGTTGAAGTTGGACGATTTCTAATTTATAAAGTAATTTTATAATTACTTCAATATTATAATTATTAATTCTATAAATCCTTATAAAATCATATAATAATCCAAAAATTGCCATAAAAATACCAAAATTATCTATATTTGATTCTGGATAATTGAAATTTAAAATATCCAAATTTTATCATAAATAAACACTCAAACATCAATATCAATCATCAGATAATTCACCAAAAATTCACGTAATAATTACATAATAATTATTTATTAATAAAAAAAATAATTACACGATATTTCCCGGATATTACATTACTTCTAAAAAATCTCATATCTTCTTTGTTACTTTACATCTAATAACCCTATTGGACATAACAATATCAAGACTGTTGTGCAAGATGTGTCTGACTTTCGCATCCTTCATAATAGATGAAAGATTATCAGGAGAGTAGTCCTTCATGTCTTTGTCAACCATCTTTTCTGGTTCTCCTGCTACAAAACATCTACCTTCATTGGTTTATGAGGACCATCATAAATCCTGCTTAGATTTTCAGGATCTGTGGCTTCTAAGCACATGGTCATCCTGACTTTCCAGATTGGATATTCATGTATCTTCAGGATTGGAACCTTGATGGCTTCATACCTACTCATGTTGCTGTTAATCTGTGATGAGGTTGGGGGTGGTGGTGGTGGATTCTTTGGAGCTTCTTTGTCTGCCATTAAAGATTGATTTTCAGATCTTAAACTGTTTGTATGTTAACAGCAAGCTCTTACATCAATTGTTAGGCCCATAATCAACTATAGAGGGGGGTGAATACAGTTTATGCAAGCAATTCGATGAAGCTTTAACAGAGTCAACAGTTTTTATATTAACAGATAAAAACTGATTACAAACATACTCTCTCAAAAGGATGAACAATTATCCTTGAGAGCTGCTAGGTTATGCGAATGATATAACAATGTTCGCAATACATATAGCATGAACCTAATCTGTGCTTTATATAAAGCACAATTACATAATTAATAAGGAATCATATTCTATTACAATAAGGAAACCTATTACATATCCATTTATGATTGTTTCTGATATAAAGTCCTTCGTCGCCTTGAATTCCTGCTTTCCTTTTCCTCCTCGAATATCTGCTGATGTGACAAATTCTGATGACATCATCTGTTGATCATCAAGTACTGATATAAGTACTAATGATGTCATTCTTCAGTAAATACTGATATAAATCCTGATAAGAACTTTTGATAGTTTATGTCCAGATATCATCAATTTTATCTAACAAAACCCTCTAATATAATATTAGGCATTGGATAGGGGTAAGTCTCAAATTTCTCTAACATAACTTTAGTGAGACTGAGACTTACTCATACCAGATTTTTCTTGTTTAGTTGTCCAAACAGGACTTTAGACTCTGACTTAGAAATGCTTATCAAGTTTGTATCTATTCCTTCAGTTAAATGAATGTCATTTACTTTATAGTTAAGACAACCATTATAAACCTAGGAAAGAAGATTTTGTTACCTCTTGTCTCCAGGGGCATGGAAAGCCTTGTGCTTAACTCTCCCAGAATCAAACTCCCAACATCCAGGTGTCTGTTATAGGCCACTGAGTAGACTATCTTCTGAACTATACTTGAAATTTGGTTAAATCCAGTTTTTCTACATGTGAAGGCCTTCAAGACAGTGTCAAACACAAAGGACCATCACTCCTTAGATGCTTCTTCTTCAACCTAGCCAGGTCAATGGTATATGCATAGTTGATGAAGTCCATGAAATCTCCAATCTCCTGAGAGGTAGGGTCTACGACTAGATTTTTTGTAGGTAGCCCAAGAGCAGTGTTCAAGTCCTTGGCACCAAACTCCACAGCTACCCCCTTAATTATGCAGGACACCACCATTGTTTGAGCTTGACTTTCATCTACTGTGGTGGTAAAAATAGCACTCCCCATAACTCATTCAGCACATCTAGATACAATTTGGGGTTTGCAGTTATAGCTCCAGCAAGGTAAAAGTCTAAAACAAATTTCACAAAGCAAATAAAGTTTTCGGGTGCTAGATTTGGTTCAACAAAGGCAATGAAATTTGTTCCTTACTTGGGGATGAATGCCCTTTGGGTGTTTGAGTTGGTTGCCATATGAGAATTTAAAAGAAAAGGGTAGGTAAGTTTTTAGAAGAAAGAAGCTTGTAGTGAAGAGAAATTGAGAGATTTTGCGGTAATTAGGTCAAAATAGATCTCGAGAGCGTAAAGAGAGGTTTAGGTCGAGATGTTTGAATATTTATAGTATAATGATGTTATTTTGCGATAAAGGAATTAGAAATGGTCAAAAATTGTACTGCGAAGTCACATAGAGTTTACCGAGAACACATATCAAGATGCCATCTCGTGAACTCTTATCGAGAAATAGATAGTGACATCGTGATATGATTGTATAAATACCCAATTTCCCACAAAAACCAATTAATTTTAATTTATATTGTGAACTTACAATATAAAATTAAAAATTGTATTTTATATCAAAACTATTTTCATGAAATAACTTATTGGTTTAAATTATCCTACTCTGAGTAATTGAGAAGTTTAGATATGTTATGTCAAGAACTCTATATCGCGACGTATATAGTGATCTCGACATAACCTATCGCGAACTCATTCAAGACTTAACAAAAACTTAGTTCTCTGTATACTTTTGCTGCAGTTTGATTCTATCTTATATTAATTTCACATATTATTAATATGAATTAATACTAGGCAATTTTTTTTAGAATTAGAAAAATTTCAAGTTTAATTTTTATTTTAAAAAATAAATATACAGCAGGTTTTCGAAATAATTATAAATCATATTTCAATTAATTCTTACTTGAATCAAATTGTTTTTATTTATTAAGCATTAAACTGCTGCAATATGTTAATTGAGTTCTTACCTTAAGATGAAGAATTCAATATTCCAATTTCACTTACTGATCTTGTAAATGTTGTTTTATCTGAAGGTTTGGTGAAAATGTCAGCTAACTGTTATTCTGTTGGAACATAAATGAGCTCAATGGTAACATTTGCAGCATATTCTCTAATGAAATGTTACCTTACATTAATGTGCTTTATTTTAGAATGATTAACAGGGTTAGCAATAATGGATATTGCACTAGTGTTATCACATATGACAGGGTTTTTTTTGTATCACTAGTCCATTAGTTGGTTTCTGTAATATCCGGGATATATCGTGTAATTATTTTTGCTAACAAATAATTATTTTATGTGTTTAGTATTTATTCTATGAATTGTTTGTTAAGTGTTAAATGTGTTTGGATGTTTAAAAATAATATTAATTGAGTATTTTAATTTTTATATGTCCAAAATAAAATATAAATAATTTTCATATCTTCTTAATTATTTTTATGTTGATTTATGAATTTATAGGAATGATATGAATTTTATAAAATCTTTTTCCGGGTATTTAAAATCTATTTTATAAAATCGGGAACCAACCGACGTCATCCGTTGTTACGTTTTTAGAACCCAAAACTCTTCCGAGAACTCCTTCCTAACCTAATTGCAATATTCCAAGCATTTTTCATGTTTTGACTTTTTTTATCCGGCGTACGGTTTGTCCTGCGCGGGTCCCGGTGTAACATTTTCGATACAATATCCGTTTCGGTAAATCAATAAAACTCGTATTTTCGATATACGGGAGCTTTTTATTAAACTATCATAATTATCACCTCGTAATACGTGTAACCAGGCTCTGAGACCAAGACCGCAGTATAAATTGTACTGATTTGGATAAGTATCTCGAAAACCGGTACCGTTTGGATCAGCTTTTATAAATAAACGTACCGTTTTATATCCGGAATGATCCAACGAGATACTAATTTCCCGTAATTATAAATAGCCTCTACCGTATTTTATTTTATACCGGAAATCATTTGCAAACAGTATTTACAGAGTTTTTACAGAGAAAATACGATAATTTTATTTTTTTTATTCGTTATTAAACACAAATTCGGAGGCGTTATCTGTAATATCCGGGATATATCGTGTAATTATTTTGCTATTAAATAATTATTATGTGTGTTCAGTATCTATTCTGTGAGTTAATTGTTAAATGTTATCTGTACTTGGATATTCAAAAATAATATTAATTGAGTATTTTAATTTTTATATGTCCAAAATAAAATATAGATAATTGTCATATTTTCCTAATTATTTTTATGTTGATTTATGGATTTATAAGGATCATATGAAATTTATAAAATCTTTTTCCGAGTATTTAAAATATATTTTATAAAAACGGGAACCAACTGACGTCAACCGTTGTTACGTTTTTGGAACCCGAAACTCTTCCGAGAACTCCTTCCTAACCTAATTGTAATATTTCAAGCATATTCCATGTTTCGACTTTTTCGATCCGGCGTACGGTTTATTCTGCGCGGGTCCCGGCGCAATATTTTCGATACAATATTCGTTTCGGTAAATCAATAAAACCCGTATTTTCGATAAACGGGAATTTTTTATTAAACTATCCCAATTATCACTTCGTAGTACGTGTAACCAGGCGCTGAGACCAAGACCGCAGTACAAATTGTACTGATTTGGATAATTATCCCGAAAACTGATACCGTTTGGATCAGCTTTTATAAATGAACGTACCGTTTTATATCCGGAATGATCCAACGGGATACTAATTTCCCGTAATTATAAATAGCCTTTTTCCGTATTTTATTTCGTATCAAAATCATTTGCAGATAGTTAATTTTATAATTTTCAGAGAAAAACCCTAATTACATAAATTGTTCTAAGAATCAAACAGCAAAACGAAGGCGTTACCAATCTCTATTTTCAAAGCTTGAGTAGCCAAAACGAAGGATTTGAAGTGTTCTATCAGATTCTGAGCTTTGTTTCACTGCAGAATCAAAGGTTTATTTTCTGAAAATTATTTATTTTCGAATTTATTTTATTAAAAATATGAATTTTTGTTCGGATGATTGTTTGTATGATTTGATGATTGCATGCTGTAGAGCTTGTTTTCCTGATGATTTTCATATGTCATACGTCTGATTTGGAGTTCAATAACATGCTCAAAAGTGGGTTTGATTTTCGAATTTCAAAATTAGGGTTTATAACCCGTATGAATGTTTTCAATTGAAAGTTGGGGGTTTTTAATTCAAGGGTTATTAGCTGTTGATTTATAGTGGGTTGTGTTCCTTATAAAATTTGCAATCGATTGATATATAGCTCGTTAACAGAGGATGCTTGAATCGAAGGGAGTTGTGTTTTAAAGATTTGCGATGTTCGCTGGAAACCGGCGATGTTCTTCGCCAATTTCCGGCCAGAACAGGGATGATTAGAATGTTTTGAATGCATGAACAAGTTCCTGGAGTTGTGTAGTGTTGATCTGGAGGTGTTGGTGGGGTGAGGACGCCGAGATCGTCTTCTCCGGCCACCCCCGATTTTCCGGCGACTGAAACTGCAAAATTGCAGTTTAGTCCCTGTATTTTTGAAGATGGTGAAGTTTAGTCCCTGTAGTTTGCAAAGTTTTCAAAAATAGGATTCATGTTTATAAAATGTTTAAAAATCATATTTCCTATATATTTTTATTATAAAAATTCATTTTTAATTTCTGAAAATTATTATTTTAATTCCAAAAATTATTTTTAATTCAAAAATAAATCTGAATTAATTAATTAATTAATTTCAGTTAATTTTTAATCGATTAATTGGTCAATTAATTTGGAAATTAATTGATTAATTGATTTAATTAATTATTAATTGATTTTAATTAATTATTTAATTAGATATAATTACTTAAAAATGATTTAAAAATTCTGAAAAATAGTTTCGAGCTTTAAAATATTATTCTAAATTATTTCCAAGGCTTGATAATTAGTATAAAATTGTTTCGGAGCCAGAATTGGCCAACCGAACCCTGTTTATTATTCCGAAATTGATCCAACGACCCGTTTTAATTCCGAAAAATGTTTTAAAAATCATTTTAAATATCAGAAAGCCTATTTATGACCCGAGACTTCTTTATAAATAATATATCATTGATTACGTAATGTATTATGTGCTATATGTGACTTGTTGATTGACTATTAGTCTATATATTCGGTGTTTACTTGATTATTGCATAACTTTCAATCTGTGAATCGAATTTGGGTAAAACGAAGGGTAGACAGAAGTATGTGTTGAATAGAACTCTATGAGTCGATTATTGATAGATGTTTATGATATGTGAGCAGAAGAGGCAAGGCGTAGGAAAGGGAAACAGGTAGTTGAGGAGTAAGACGATTGTGATTGGAAGTGAGTGCAGAATAGTAAGCTAGTACCAGGCAAGTGTTCTGAACTTTCTCGAGATATTGTAGTACTTGATAATCCTGTGATATTGCAAGTGCTTTGAAGCACAGAAACCTAAACCCTGATTCCAGTTATTGATCTTGAGCCATGAACCTTATTCTTTCTAGACCATTGATTGTTGTATACCCAAACACGAACCTCAAGTACACGATACTACTCCACAAATACATGCAAACAAAATTCCAAACACTAAACTGAATTAATTATATACTCAAACATTGTATCCTATGCTTTGAAAGCCCAAATCTTTGAAACCCTGAAATGTTGATTCCTTTGTTATCAAATTCTTTCAATACCAGCATCCAAGCTTTTAAATTATCTTATTGATCCTTACAAGGATTGAAACCCTTTAATTATTAAACACTCATTGTTGTTAATGATTCTGATTATTGTTTATTATTGCTTATTATATTATTATGTTAGAATTGGATTATTTTTATAAAATTGTGGACCAGATTCGTGGTCAGACCATATAATGGTCAAGTTAGGCCAATGTGTGCCTTGGATCCAGTAGTTAGAGCAATGCTGTGTGCTTTGCTCGGGGTTAGTGCGTGACTGATCAGCAGCCTAACCTTGGTTTTTAAATTAAAAGTATAATATCCAATTCTAAATCATAATCCATTGTTCACTTGATATCATAATCATGTTCACCTGATGATCATTATTCTCAGTTTTGTCATTGTGACTTGCTGAGCTAGTTAGCTCATTTGTGCGATGTTGTTTATATTCTTTCCAGCTAAAAAGGAACCAGTTGGTAACGAGGATCCCCAGTCCAGCGCGAGAGCTAGGGGTTCAGGTTGAGAAAGCTGAGCTAGTAGGCTTCTTTTGGAATAATTTAAGTCTGTAAAAGTTTGTAATAAAGTTATATACTCAGTTTGAGTTTGAATGGTTGGGATTTGAACGATATGTAATATAAGTATATGTGTGGCTTGTGTGCATACTTTAACCTGTTGTGATCCGTCGTAGTTGGTAAATAGGGTCACTGCATATTATTGTTATTTTTATTATTATTATAAGCAGGTTATAAATAAGATGTATGTGTGTGTGTGGACCCCAAACTTCTGACCCGGGTTTGGAGGGCGCCACATTATCGATATCCGATTTTGGCGTGCATATACTTAAAACAAAGCTACTGAAATCTAGAATCCAAATCTTCCATCAATTTCAACCCAGAAACATCGGGTGATTTCCTATTTAATTATTTATATTCGAATTTCTTGGTATTTAAATTATGAATTTTTGTACGGATGATTGTTTGAATGATTTGATGATTGTATGTTGTAGAGCTTGTTTTCCTTATCATTTTGGTATATTATACTCTTGATTTAGAGTTCAATAACAAGTTTAATTTTAGTTTTGATTCTCGGATTATTGAAATTAGGGTATGAATGTTCTTGATTATTCTTGATTATAATTTGGGGGTTTCTTCCCCAGGGGTTATTAGAATGAATTATTTAAACCACCAGATAGATCGTTGAAAGGGGAGTCGATTGGTACTAGTGGCATGAGTAGACGATACCGGAAAAGCCTTGGTCGGAAAATCGACCATGGCGGCGGCGGAAAGTTCCAACGAATTTTCCGGTCGATTCGGTGATTGTTTGACCGTTTTAACGTTGCAGATGTGTTCCTGGGTTCAAGGAGAGTAATTACTGTTAATCTGGTTCGTTTCTGGGTTGTTTTCCCAGTTGCCCGGAAAGCTTGGGTCGTCGTTAATGGCGTCTGTCCGGTCGCCGGCGACAGGGCGGGAATGATGGCAAAATTGCCATCTGAGCCCCCTGAGTTTGTGATACTTGCAATTCAGTCCCTGGCGATTTAAAAATTTATAAAAATTTGATTTCAGTTTTATTTATTTTCAAAACCAAGATTTCTTTTTATAAAATGATTTTAAAAATAGTTTTAATTATGTTAAATTCCAAAAATCATTTATTTTTATTTCTAAAATTCGTTTTTAATTTAAAAATAAATCTAAATTACTTAAGTAATTAATTTTAATTAATAATTAATTAATTAATTGATCAATTAATTTAAATATTAATTGATTAATTAGTTTAATTATTTATTAATTGATATTAATTGATTAGTTAATTGGATTTAATTATTTTTAAATGATTTAAAAATTCCGAAAAATAGTTTCGAGCTTTAAAATATTATTTTAAATTATTTTCAAGGCTCGATAATTATTATAAAATTATCTTGAAGCCCGATTTGCTCAACCGAACCTTGTTTATCACTTTGAAATTGATCCAACGACCCGTTTTAATTCCGAAAAATGTTTTAAAAATCATTTTGAATACCCGAAGTCTGTTTATGACCTGAGACTTCATTATAACTGATATATCATTGATTGTTTAACGTGTTATGTGTTATATGTGACTTGTTGGTTGACTGTCGGTATATATATATTCGATGCTTATTTGCTTGTAGTATAATTTCCAATCCGTTAATCGGATTTGGGTGAAACGAAGGGTAGATAGAAATGTATGTGGAATAGAATCATACGAGTTAAATATTGATAGATACTTATGATGCCTAGCAGAGTAAGCAAGGCGTAGGAAAGGGAAGCAGGTGAGCAGAAAATAGAATCGAGGCATAGGAAAAGTAGACGAGTGGTTGTTGAAGAGAGTCATTTGACGAATACAAGTGAAATTGGAATCGATTGTGATAAGGCAAGTATTTCTAAACCTTTCTCGAGATATAATGCAAATATTTCTAAATTCTCTTGTGACATACTGTTAATACCCAAAATAGCTCTGTTCTATACTGTAAATATTTTGAATCCTTCAGCCTTGAACCTGAGCCACATCATTTAATCTTTGAGTCGTAAGCCTTATTCTTTGTAAACCATTTCTTGTTGATTTACCAGATACTAAACCACACAAATATGATACTACTCCACAAATATATATCCATCATATACCAAACACTGGAACATAATTGTTTACACATACAGAAACTTTTATACTCAACCATACCTTGTGATATCAAAGTACTAAAACCTTGTAAAACACTATTCATCTAATACCCGATTATCCTACCGGCTGGAGGCCACTTCTTTTATATACTTTGACATACCCTTTCGGTAACCATGAATTTTTACCATGCTCTCATACAAATGTTTTATTGTTATTGATTATGATCTGGTTTTATTGAATTCTATTGTTTATCATATTGAACTGCTTTATAATTGGATAGTTTTCTTTGTGTGGACCAGATTCGTGGTCAGACCATATCGATGGTCAAGTTAGGCCAATATGTGCCTTGGATCCAGTAGTTAGAGCAGTGTTGTGTGCTTTGCTAGGGGTTAGTGCGTGACTGATCAGCAGCCTAACCTTGGTTTTAAAAACTTAAAAATGAATATCCAATTCTATTAGTTGTTTAACAAGAAATTTGATTCCTTTGAATCATCTCGTTTGATCATTGTTTAACCTTAGTTATTGCTATTATGACTTGCTGAGCTAGTTAGCTCACTCTTGCGAATATTTTTATATATTTTACAGTTAAGAAGGATATGAACGATAGTGAAGTTCTTCAGTCCAAAGTGCGAGCTAGGATTCCAGTTTGAGTTGGATCGAGCTAGCAGAAGCTTCATATGGTAGTGAGATAATAAGATTGTAAGAATAATTTCATTATCAGTTGTAAGTTAAATTAGTTGGGATTTGGTATGTTGTAATAAAAGTTAAGGTTGTGGCATGTTTTCATACTTTAACCTGTTGCGATCCGTGGTTATGTAAAGCAGGGTCATTGCAAATAATATTTCATATACAAGTTTATATTTTGTGTATGTGTTGTGGACCCCAAACTTCTGACCCGGGTTTGGTGGGTGCCACAGGTTGGTATCAGAGCTATAGGTTATAAGTCACTGAAACAAGCCTAGATTGTCAGGATTGGGTAGAGGGTTAGGATTAGGAATAGGAAATAGAAAGATAGGCCATTGTGAGGTCGAGTGTGACTGTATAATAGGTCTCCGGCATGATTCGTGTTGCGATTCGGGATTCTTAGCTAGCGACGTGATATCCAGGCAACGATAATGGCGGATCTTAATTTCCCGGTATCATCCGATCGTTTGGAGTTTTTCGTTCAAGGATCGTTATTTTCTCTCGGATTTGATTTGCACTTTGTTCTTCCATCGATATTAATGGTATTACCTTCTGTTAAGACAGTTGCACCCTTCCAAGTTATTCCACGCTATTCTATTACCTCTTGATCTGAGACGACCTATTTAAGAAACCTCCATCTATTTATTCTTGTTTTACTAGACATCGGTTGTGAGTGTGTCTTTTCAATTTACCCTACACCCTGTTCTATACCCCAGTTTAAAACTTGTTCTATGAAGCAATTGTATCTATGAGGATGGATTCGAGAGCTGCAGTATATGGTGAGTATTGAGATACAAATTAAGGTAAGAAGGAGTTTAGAAAGAAGATTCAAGTGTTCTGGAGGATGGCTGTTACCAGGTTACAAGAAGCTATTAGTAATTAGGCCACCAATGACTAGCTTGTGGAATGGAGTAGATAAGTGTTGAAGAGAGAGAGTTAGAGGAGATTAGGGATCTGGAGATTTCATAGAATTAGATGATGGTGTTATGATAAATGTGATATATAAGTAATAATGTGACGTGTCATAAGCAGACTTTGTTTTATGAAATAGACTTATTGGCTATTGGATAGACCTGTTCCACTTAATGACTGTAAAGATGATGATAGGTGTACTACCAGTATGGGAGCTTTAGCCACGAATAAGACAATATGCAACGACAGCTGAAGTTTTCATCGATTAAGGAAAGTAATAGACCCAATGAAGGAGAGGAGATAAATGGAAGTGAATGTACCTATGCGTGATCATTTCTTTAATTTGGTATCTGGTTATAGGAAGGACACCAACCAACTCATATAGTAAGGACAACCAGAGGTGTGATTTTCCAAAATTTTCAAAAATTTTAACAAGTTTTCGAAAAAGATTTTCCTTACAATATTTCTAAACACCTCTTTGGAATAAAATAAGCTTCAAACATTGGTTGTCAAGTTACTACATGAGTTTCTTGTTTGTTAGAAGAGGCCCGGATTACCGGAAGGATGTTGTTTCAGACTTGGTAGTGCTAATTCGGAGAACGAGGTAACCTGCGATTATAAAGAAGTTAATTCTTCCTAATAGTAAGGTGTAAGTATTGTTTGATAAGATTAATAACAGAACCAGCATACGGAGTAACTATTCATCCAATTACTGGGATTATCAGAGTTAAAGGAATTCATTGATTAAATGGAAGATGAGCATAACCGAAGAAGATTGGGAAGATTTCCAGACTTTTCTAAAAGAAGAATATTATTAATAAAAAGATCGCTAAGTTGAATGATTCATGGTTATTCTAAATTAAACAGAGGAAACTCAAGGTTATCTGATAAGAATGCCATTGTGATTAAACTGTTACAGTATTATACGTGTAGGTGCGACGTTACAGACGCGAGACTTAACAAGTAAGAATTTACCATAAAACTTAGTTGCAAAGGCATTTCGGCATATTTTCTAAAAGTTGTTATATGATACAATTGGGATATGATCGAACAAGCTCGAAAGAAGAATACAAGTGGAATGTGGATGGTGACCAATGGTATCATTCTTGTCCGCAACATTTGAGCGTATATTCCTTCTTAATTCCTAAAAATGTATGAACTCCTTTTTTCAGTAAATTCCTTCTGATGATGTCAAAACAGAGGATTTTGTATTCCTTTCAAATTTAATTGTTCCCCTCAAGTTTTGTTTTCTGATTGGGACAAACAGTGTTATGATGAGACACTTTGTCGAAAGACGAAGAGTCGGGTGGGACGCCACCTAATCATGCGTTATATGCCATGCGGTATGAAAGACTGGCCATTTTAAGTACCAATGTGGTTGTCTCCTTCATATTTAAATCATTACTTCTTCTTTCTTTTCAACTCTAAGTTTATTAAAATTATGAATCCTTCTAGTTGTTTCGTCGTACAGTTGTTCTTTGTGAGGGCTTTTCAAATAAAAGTCAACGTATTATACACCAAGCGGGCAAAGTCCCATCTACCTCTCATGCATGGAAAGGAAAGAAGGGCATATGGCGAGGACTGCAAATCACTAGCCCTAGCCAGGGATGCACTAAGAGTCAAGGGAATCTACTTCAATAAGGAATACGTCTCCGAGAACGAGAATTCGCAATTTGCCTGAGAAATATGTTATTTAGAATATGAATGTAATGACATGGATGATTATTGCGGATACCTTATGCGTTAAAGTATTAAAAGATATGGGAGCAACGTGATCGTATATCTCTCAAGTTTTTGTTGATAAGATGAATTACCCTGTGGAATTGATAAGATTATGACTAAAGGGCTAACAAGTTAAGATTGTGCAATTATTAAGTAAGTAAGTACCAATGCTGGAATCGATATTTCTGGTAATAAGTTGTGAAGATATCATTTGAGAGAAGAGGATTTGACATTATTATAAGGAGTGGATTAACTATTCAAGTGTAATGCCCAGGTAGACCGTCATGATGGAAGATAGTTCTGAAGACGCCAAATGAGAACATGAAGAAGTTTAGAGGGCAAAGGAAGGTAAAGAACTTGTTAAGAATGATTTAAAATTACAGTGACCAAAATATAAGTGCTATGGCGATTATAAATAAGAGTCGGGAGCAAACCGAACTTGGAGATTTTACAGTCTCAAGATATGTTTCCAGACGAGTTACCAATATTTCCTTTAGATAAAGAAAATGAGTTTATGATTGATTTAGCACCTGAAATGAAGCCAGTGTCTAAAGCCCCGCACAGAATGTCACCAGATAAAATAAAGGAGTTACCAGAGCAAACACAAGAGATAATTAGAAGAGAAAGCAACTGGACCTAGCGTACACCCTAAAGTGCACCGGCACGATTTGTTAATAAGAAAGATGGAAATGTGAGATTATGTGTTGACTAGCGAAAGCTCAACAAGGTTACTCTCAAGAGCAGATATCTGTTACCTCACCAATGATTTGTTTGATCAAATGAAGGAAGCAAAGTATTTTCATAAGATTGATTTAAGACTGGGTATATTACCAAGTGAAGATGAAACTTATGGACATATCAAAGATAATTTTCAGAACTCAGTACTGTTGTTATAAAATTCTAGAAATGTTAGTTGGATGAACTGATATACCAGTGATATTTAAACTTGATAAGTCGAATCTTAAAGGAGGAATCTGGATAAGATGTACTTGTGTTATTTAAGAAGAACCATGCAACCTATACCATGATAGTTGAGGAGTCAAGGAAGAAAGAAGCGGCATGAAAAGTTTACCGGGTGAAAACTTTAATGGCAGGAAGTATAATTCTTAGCATAGATAGTCAGTGAGGAGGAGAAAAAAAAAGAAGGGAATTCAGCATAAAAATTTAAAGATAGTATTAATGAAGAAAGACCAAAAGCACCAACAAAAGTAAGAAGTTTTATTATTAGCCGGTTATTATCGAAAATTTGTTCAAGATTTCTTAGAAGTTGCAGTACCTTTGACAAAGCTAATCAGGAAAAGCAAGAAGTTTTTATTAAATGGAGAAGGGTGAAGAAAGTTTTGCGAAGTTAAATGAGAGAATGGTTGCGACGTCTGTTTTATCAATTGGAAGGTATTAAGGAGATTTGATAGTTCATAGTAATGCTTCTCATAAGGGAATCGGATGTGTGTCGATGCGGCACAATAAAGTATTGTATACGCATCCAGACAACCGAACCCTTATGAGCAACAATATCCTACTCATAATTTGGAACTAGCAGTAATATTATTCGCTTTGAGAGATTGGGAAATATACTATGTGGGGAGAAAGGTGTAAGATCTATACGGACCATAAGAGTTTGAAGTATGAACTCTCGAGAAAAAACAAATGTAGTGGCAAGAGATAAGTAAAAAGGAAAGAGAATGAATATAGAAACTGTACCAGGAGAATTATCTATGGAATTCTAGAAGTCAGAATTGGAAGTCAGGGTTCATGATCCAAAAGGAGTAAGAATGTATAGTATGACTTTTCAGTCGGAATTGTTAAAAAAGATAAGGAAGTGCCAGGAAGGGGTTATGGATCAGAATATAAATCGTTTGGTAGGTGAAGAATTGCGCATGCAAAAAGGACGATCAAGGTATTCTTAGGTTTTCTTCTAGAATTTGGATTCCACCAGTGACGGAGTTGAAGAATGAAATTTTACAGAAAGCTCATAATTCAAGGTATTCAATTCATTCAGGGAGTACCAAGATGTATAGAGATTTAAAGGAAAATTTATGGTGGCCAGATTTGAAGAGGGAAATTGCAGAATGGATTAGCAGATGTTATACATGTCAAAGAGTTAAAGTAGAGCATCAGAGACCAAATAGATTGCTACAGCCATTGGAGATTCCAGAATGGAAGAGGGAGCATATTGTCATGGATTTCATAGTTAAATTACCAAGGGAAAAAAAATCTAATCATGATGCCATATAGGTTATAGTGGATAGACATATCAAGTCAGCTCATTTTCTGCCTATAAATGAAAAGATTTTCACTTGACAAGTTGGTCCATATGTACCTTAAGGAAACTGTAATTCGTCATAGAGTTCCTGTGTCTATCATTCAAGATTTAATTCAAGATTTTGGAGGAATTTTCAAGAATGTTTGGGAACGAGACTGAATATGAGTACGGCTTACCATCCATAGACGGACGACCAGAGTGAAAGAACGATTCAGATAATTGAAGACATGATTACGTGTTTGTGCTATTGATTTCAAAGGGAGTTGGGACGAGCATTTACCTCTGGTAGAATTTGCTTACCACAACAGTATCATGCCAGTATTGGGATACCACCCTACGAAGCTCTTTATGGACGCAAATGCAGATCTCCAGTGTATTGGGACGAAGTAGGAGAACGCAAAATACTTGGACCTGAATTAGTACAGCTGACAAAGGAAGTTGTTAAAATTTTCCAGAAGAGATTGATAGCAGCACAAGATCGTCAAAGGAAGTATGCAGATCAATCAAGGAAGATATGGAATTCGAAGAAGGGAATTTGGTATTATTAAAAGTATCACCGTAGAAGGGATTAACGAGATTTAGAAAGAAAGGAAAGCCGAGCCCAAGATATGCCGGACCTTTTGAAATTTTAAAGCGCGTTGGCAAAGTAGCTTAGGAGTTGGCGTTACCTCCGCATATGGAGCACATTCACAATATTTTTCACGTATCGATGCTTAAGAAGTATAATCCAGACTCCAGGCATATAATAGAATATGAGTCAATAGAGCTTTAGGCAGATTTGTCAAATGTAGAAAGTCCGATAGAAATTTTGGAGGAAAGAGAGAAGGTATTGAGAAATAAAGTGGTAAAGCTAGAAAGAGTATTATGGAGAAACCCAAAGGTTGAAGAATCAACCTGGGAGTTAGAAAAATATATGGAAAAAAAAATACCCTCACTTATTTTCTTAGGAGATTCTGAGGACAGAATCCTTTTAAGGGGAGAAGGATGTAATATCTGGGATATATCGTGTAATTATTTTTGCTAACAAATAATTATTATATGTGTTTAGTATTTATTCTATGAATTGTTTGTAAAGTGTTAAATGTGTTTGAATGTTTAAAAATAATATTAATTGAGTATTTTAATTTTTATATGTCCAAAATAAAATATAGATAATTGTCATATCTTTTTAATTATTTTTATGTTGATTTATGAATTTATAGGAATGATATGAATTTTATAAAATCTTTTTCCGGGTATTTAAAATCTATTTTATAAAATCGGGAACCAACCGACGTCATCCGTTGTTACGTTTTTAGAACCCCAAACTCTTCCGAGAACTCCTTTCTAACCTAATTGCAATATTCCGAGCATTTTCCATATTTTGACTTTTTCGATCCGGCGTACGGTTTATCCTGCGCGGGTCCCGGCGCAACATTTTCGATACAATATTCATTTCGGTAAATCAATAAAACTCGTATTTTCGATATACGGGAGCTTTTTATTAAACTATCATAATTACCACCTCGTAATACATGTAACCAGGCGCTGAGACCAAGACCGCAGTACAAATTGTACTGATTTGGATAAGTATCTCAAAAACCGGTACCGTTTGGATCAGCTTTTATAAATAAATGTACCGTTTTATATCCGGAATGATCCAACGGGATACTAATTTCCCGTAATTATAAATAGCCTCTACCGTATTTTATTTTATACCGGAAATCAATTGCAAACAGTATTTACAGAGTTTTTACAGAGAAAATATGATAATTTTATTTTGTTATTCGTAATCAAACACAAATTCGGAGGCGTTATCGATATCCGATTTTGGCGTGCATATACTCAAAACAAAGCTACTAAAATCTAGAATCCAAATCTTCCATCAATTTCAACCCAGAAACATCAGGTGATTTCCTATTTAATTATTTATATTCGAATTTCTTGGTATTTAAATTATGAATTTTTGTACGAATGATTGTTTGAATGATTTGATGATTGTATGTTGTAGAGCTTATTTTCCTTATCATTTTGGTATATTATACTCTTGATTTGGAGTTCAATAACATGTTTAATTTTAGTTTTGATTCTCGGATTATTGAAATTAGGGTATGAATGTTCTTGATTGTTCTTGATTATAATTTGGGGGTTTCTTTCCCAGGGGTTATTAGAATGAATTGTTTACACCAATAGATAGATCGTTGAAAGGGGAGTCGATTGGTACTAGTGGCATGAGTAGACGATACCGGAAAAGCCTTGGTCGGAAAATCGACCGTGGCGGCGACGGAAAGTTCCAACGAATTTTCCGGTCGATTCGGTGATTGTTTGACCGTTTTAACGTTGCAGATGTGTTCATGGGTTCAAGGAGAGTAATTACTGTTAATCTGGTTCTTTCTGGGTTGTTTTCCCAGTTGGCCGGAAAGTTTGGATCGCCGTTAATGGCGTCCGTCCGGTCGCCGGCGACAGGGCGGGAACGATGGCAAAATTGCCATTTGACCCCCCCCTGAGTTTGTGATACTTGCAATTCAGTCCCTGGCGATTTAAAAATTTATAAAAATTTGATTTCAGTTTTATTTATTTTCAAAAACAAGATTTCTTTTTATAAAATGATTTTAAGAATAGTTTTAATTATGTTAAATTCCAAAAATCATTTATTTTTATTTCTAAAATTCGTTTTTAATTTAAAAATAAATCTAAATTACTTAATTAATTAATTTTAATTATTAACTAATTAATTAATTGATCAATTAATTTAAATATTAATTGATTAATTAGTTTAATTATTTATTAATTGATATTAATTGATTAGTTAATTAGATTTAATTATTTTTAAATGATTTAAAAATTCCGAAAAATAGTTTCGAGTTTTAAAATATTATTTTAAATTGTTTTCAAGGCTCGATAATTATTATAAAATTATTTTGAAGCCCGATTTTGTCAACCGAACCTTGTTTATCACTTTGAAATTGATCCAACAACCCATTTTAATTCCGAAAAATGTTTTAAAAATTATTTTGAATACCCGAAAGTCTGTTTATAACCTGAGACTTCATTATAACTGATATATCATTGATTGTTTAACGTGTTATGTGTTATATGTGACTTGTTGGTTGACTGTCGGTATATATATATATATATATTCGATGCTTATTTGCTTATAGTATAATTTTCAATCCGTTAATCGGATTTGGGTGAAACGAAGGGTAGATAGAAATGTATGTCGAATAGAATCATACGAATTAAATATTGATAGATACTTATGATGCCTAGCAGAGTAAGCAAGGCGTATGAAAGTGAAGCAGATGAGCAGAAAATAGAATCGAGGCATAGGAAAAGTAGATGAGTGGTTGTTGAAGAGAGTCATTCGACAAATACAAGTGAAATTGGAATCGATTGTGATAAGGCAAGTATTTCTAAACCTTTCTCGAGATATAATGCAAATATTTCTAAATTCTTTTGTGATATACTATTAATATCCAAAATAGCTCTGTTTTATACTGTAAATACTTTGAATCCTTCAGCCTTGAACCTGAGCCACATCATTTGATCTTTAAGCCGTAAGCCTTATTCTTTGTAAACCATTTCTTGTTGATTTACCAGATACTAAACCACACAAATACAATACTACTCCACAAATATATATCCATCATATACCAAACACTGGAACAGAATTGTTTACACATACAGAAACTTTTATACTCAACCATACCTTGTGATATCAAAGTACTAAAACCTTGTAAAAACACTATTCATCTAATACCCGATTATCCTACCGGCTGGAGGCCACTTCTTTTATATACTTTGACATACCCTTTCGGTAACCATGAATTTTTACCATGCTCTCATACAAATGTTTTATTGTTATTTATTATGATCTGGTTTTATTGAATTCTATTGTTTATCATATTTAACTGCTTTAGAATTGGATAGTTTTCTTTGTGTGGACCAGATTCGTGGTCAGACCATATCGATGGTCAAGTTAGGCCAATGTGTGCCTTGGATCCAGTAGTTAGAGCAGTGCTGTCTACTTTGCTCGGGGTTAGTGTGTGACTGATCAGCAGCCTAATCTTGGTTTTAAAAACTTAAAAATGAATATCCAATTCTATTAGTTGTTTAACAAGAAATTTGATTTATTTGAATCATCTCGTTTGATCATTGTTTAACCTCAGTTATTGCTATTATGACTTGCTGAGCTAGTTAGCTCACTCTTGCGATTATTTTCATATATTTTACAGTTAAGAAGGATATGAACGATAGTGAAGTTCTTCAGTCCAAATTGCGAGCTAGGATTCCAGTTTGAGTTGGATCGAGCTAGCAGAAGCTTCATATGGTAGTGAGATAATAAGATTGTAAGAATAATTTCATTATCAGTTGTAAGTTAAATTAGTTGGGATTTGGTACGTTGTAATAAAAGTTAAGGTTGTGGCTTGTTTTCATACTTTAACCTGTTGCGATCCGTGGTTATGTAAAGCAGGGTCATTGCAAATAATATTTTATATACAAGCTTATATTTTGTGTATGTGTTGTGGACCCCAAACTTCTTACCTGGGTTTGGAGGGCGCCACAGTTTCTAATCCAAAGCACTCGAGCACAACAACTTCCAATAGCTATGAATTTAGCCTCAGCTATGGAAGTTGACACAGATTGTTATTTCTTACTATACCAGAATACAAGTCTTTGACTAAGGAATTGACAGCTTCCACTAGTACTCTTTATGTCCATCTTGCAAAATATGCATCTGTGTAACCAACAGCTTCAAACCCGGTTTCCTTAGGATACCATATCCCAAGTTTGGAGTACCCTTTAAATATCTGAAAATCCTCTTAACAGCCATTAGGTGTGATTCCTTAGGATTAGCTTAAAATCTAGCACACAAATAGGTAGAAAACATGATGTCTGGTCTACTAGCAACCAAATAAAGTAGAGATCCAATCATTCCCCTATATCTTGTGATGTCTACACTTTTTCCTTTCTTATCTTCATCCAACTTAGTAGCTGTAGACATATGAGTTGATGCAGGTGAGTAATCCATCATTCCAAATTTCTTTAGAAGATCTCTAACGTACTTAGTTTGACTGATGAAAATTCCATCATTTCTTTGGCTAACTTGTAGGCCAATAAAATATTTTAATTATCCCATCATACTCATCTCATATTCACTTTGCATAAGTCTTGAGAATCTTTGATAAAACTTCTCATTAGTAGAACCAAAAATGATATCATCCACATAAATTTAAACTAGGATAATATCATTACCATGTTGCTTGAAAAATAGAATTTTATCAATTGTTTATCTAGTGAATACATTCTTGATCAAAAATTCTGACAATGTGTCATACCATGCTCTAGGTGTTTGTTTCAATCCATAAAGAGCCTTTGGAAGTCTGCAGACAAGGTTTGGAAATTTTGGAAATTCAAAGCCAAGAGGTTGTTGCACATAAACTTTCTCTTCCAATTTACCATTAAGAAATGCACTTTTCACATCCATTTGATACACCTCAAAGTTTGAGTGTGCAGTAAATGCAAGGAAAATTCTTATAGCTTTAAGTATTGCAACTGGAGTAAAAGTTTCATCATAGTTAATTCTTTTCTCTTGTGAGTAGCCTTTATCAACCAGCCTTGCTTTGTTTCTAGTAACAATACCATTTTCATCCATCTTGCTCATGTACACCCACTTTGTTCCAATTATACTTCTATTTCTTGGTGCAGGAATGAGCTCCCATACTTTATTTCTCTCAAACTGCTTCAATTCCTCTTGCATTGCAGTTATCCAACCAGGATCAAGCAAGGCTTCCTCAGTTTTCTTAGGCTCAGTTTGAGATAGAAAACAATTATATAAGCATTCATTTATAGTGGTAAATCTAGTTCTCACACACACATTGGGATCACCAATAATAGTGTCTCTAGTATGGCTCCTATCTCATTTCCTAGTATGATGATTTTGATTGCTACAAGTGTCCTCATTTTCTTCATTCATGGCATGACTTGCAAAACTATCACCTCTTTCTCCCCCTAAGTTTGTGTTATCAAATTCAGGTGAGTTTCCCATTTGAGGTGGATCTCTATTTGCATAATTTACTAGTTTAAAAGCTTCCTCTCTTTCATTGTTTGCATTATTTCCATCATCACTTTCATAATCACTGATAAGGTTGAGATTTTCAAAATTCAAGATTTCAGTTTCACATTCATCAATGCAGTCCAATGCATGGTACTTGTCATCACCCAAAGTTATATCTATACTCGACATAATCTTTCTTTGCTCTAGCACATAGACCCTGTAAGCAGTCCTTTCCAAAGAGTAACCAATAAATATAGCTTCAAATACTTTAGAGTCAAATTTTCCAACATATTCTGAGTTGTCCTTTAACACAAAGCATTTACTTCCAAACACATGAAGATGTTTAAGTGTAGGCTTCTTTACAGACATGATTGAGTTGGGTGACTTGCATCCTGCAATATTGTCCTTGTAGCTTCAACTAGGATTCTGTTTTTCCTTTTAACTACACCATTTTGTTGAAATGTTTTTGGAGATAAAAACTTTTGAGTGATGCCTTTGTCTTTAGAAAAAAAAATCAGTATGAAATTATGAATTTAGTTATGTTGTCACTTCTCAATCTTTTCACAGAGTTTTGATCTTCAGCCTGATTTTCAATCTTCCTTATGTGTTCATTGATAATGTGTGAAGTCTCATCTTTAGAATGCATGAATTCCACCCAAATGTATCTTAAGTAGGGCTGCACATGGGTCGGGTTGGAGGCGTTTTTACAACCTGACCCAACTAGATCGGTTTGAAATTTTTTAACCCAACCCTTAAAATATATATATTCGTAACCCAACCCTACCCGTCGTACATCGGTTTGGGTTGGGTTGGATCGGTTTGAATAGGTTCAATGATTTTTATAAAAAAGGTTTCAAAATTATAAATCATCATTAATTTTGAAATTATAAATAAACTACAATGTGTATAACTTATAATTATAGTTCTTATGTTTAAATTTGATTAACTTGTAATTTTAGTAATGTATATCATATCGTAAATAATAAGATATCGGAGGTGAGAAAAAACAATAATACATAACTCATTTAATATATTGTAGTAGTCAAAGAAAAACATCTAAGAAGATATATACATATGTATCAAACTTAAAAAAAACTAAATAAAATTAAGAGTGACATATTAATAAATTGGGTTGGGTTGGATTAGGCTAAAAATATTTATAACCCATACCCAAACCATTTACGTTCGGGTTGAGTACGTAACAAACCATCTATCATTCGGTTTGCATTGGATCGGGTTTTTCAGGTTAAAAAGGGTTGGGTATGTGCAGCCCTAATCTTGAGTAGTCATCCGCCATTACTAATTCATATCTTTTATTGGAAATGGACATGACATTCACAGGACCTAACAAATCCATGTGGATAAGTTGTAGAGGAGCATTGATAGAGTTCACGGTCTTACTTTTGTGACTTGGTCTTTTCATCTTTCCTTTTTGACAAGCATCACATACCCCATCTTAAATAAAATCCAATGCAGGCATGTCTTGCTAATTCTCTTTCTACTAGAGTGTTGATTGCCTTGAAATTTAGGTGAGAGAGCTTTTTATGCCAAAACCAATATTGTTCATTTAATGCTTTGGTGTAGAAGCAACACACCTTGCCCTTATCAACTAAGTTCATGTCTATAACAAACTGGCTTTCTTTTCTTACTCCTTTGAGAGCAATTTCACCAGTCTTTCTATTATGAGATCAAGCAATCTTCTTTGTCAAAATCATCCTTGAATCCTCTTTCTATGAATTGGCTGACACTTAGAAAATTAACCTCAAGTACTTCAACCAGTGCTACATCTTGAATGATAACATTTTTATAAATTAAATTTCCATATCCTATTGTGAATCCATTTATGTTATCTCCAAAGGTCACCAATGGACCATCCATCTCCTCAAACTGTGATAGCAGGGCTCCATCACCTATCATGTGTCTAGCACAATCACTATCAATGATCCACATGATTTTATTCTTCTTGCCCTGCACACAATGAGCCTCAAGTTTTTTTAGCTACCCAAACTGTGTTGGGCATATTCTTCTTCTTTGCAGGAGTAGAGCTTGATAAATCAAAAGAAACATTTTTCTTTGGTTGATTAGCATTCTCATTCTTGACCTCAGATCCAAGGTTAATTTCCTTTAGATCTTTTCTTAGTTTATGGCAGCTAGCCATGACCTTCATGTTGCAGGGAATGCGATTAAACTTGTCACAAAAAGAATAAAGATTATCAGTTTGTGCTTCATTGTATTTGCATGCTATATGATTGGGCTCACTAATAGTCTTTTTACAAAGATGAGTTTATGATTTATAATCCACATTTTTGACATTGTTTTCTAGAAGCATCTATAACATAAGAATAATTGTTACTTTTGTTTACTTCAATCTTTCAATTCTTGTTTTTCTTTTTCTTAATTGTGTCTTCACTTTTCACTTCACTTTTAGACGTCTTGGGGATAGGACTAGTCTGAGGCTTCTTGTCACTTTTAGTGTTGGCAGTTGAATTAACACTCTCTTTGCTTTCATCCTCATCTATAATTTCTTGCTTAATGATGAGCTCATCTTCACTAAAGTCCACCTCAGAGGGTTTGAATATCACTTTCATAATCACTGGTAAGGTTGAGATTTTCAAAATTCAAGGTTTCAGTTTCACATTCATCAATGCAGTCCAATGCAGGGTACTTGTCATCACCCAAAGTTATATCTATACTCTACATAATCTATCTTTGTTCTAGCACATAGACCCTGTAAGCAGTCATTTCCAAAGAGTAACCAATAAATATAGCTTCAAATACTTTAGAGTCAAATTTGCCAACATATTCTGAGTTGTCCTTTAACACAAAGCATTTACTTCCAAACACATGAAGATGTTTAAGTGTAGGCTTCTTTACAGACATGATTGAGTTGGGTGACTTGCATCCTGCAACATTGTCCTTGTAGCTTCAACTAGGATTCTGTTTTTCCTTTCAACTACACCATTTTGTTGAAGTGTTCTTGGAGCTGAAAACTTTTGAGTGATGCCTTTGTCTTTACAAAAAAAATCAGTATAAAATTTATGAATTTAGTTATGTTGTCACTTCTCAATCTTTTCATAGAGTTGTGATCTTCAGCCTGATTTTCAATCTTCCTTATGTGTTCAATGATAATGTGTGAAGTCTCATCTTTAGAATGCAAGAATTCCACCCAAATGTATTTAGAGTAGGGTTGCACATGGGTCGGGTTGGAGGCGTTTTTAGAACCCGACCCAACTAGATCGGTTTGAAATTTTTTAACCCAACCCTTAAAATATATATATATATATATTCGTAACCCAACCCTACCCGTCGTACATCGGTTTGGGTTGGGTTGGATCGGTTTGAATAGGTTCAATGATTTTATAAAAAAGGTTTCAAAATTATAAATCGTCATTAATTTTGAAATTATAAATAAACTACACTATGTATAACTTATAATTATTGTGCTTATGTTTAAATTTGATTAACTTGTAATTTTAGTAATGTATATCATATCGTAAATAATAAGATATCGGAGGTGAGAAAAAACAGTAATACATAACTCATTTAATATATTGTAGTAGTCAAAGAAAAACATCTAAGAAGATATATACATATGTATCAAACTTAAAAAAAACTAAATAAAATTAAGAGTGACATATTAATAAATTGGGTTGGGTTGGATTAGGCTAAAAATATTTATAACCCATACCCAATACATTTACGTTCGGGTTGAGTACGTAACAAACCATCTATCATTCGGTTTGCATTGGGTCAGGTTTTTCGGGTTAAAAAGGGTTGGGTATGTGCATCCCTAATCTTGAGTAGTCATCCGCCATTACTAATTCATATCTTTTCTTGGAAATGGACATGACATTCACAGGACCTAACAAATCCATGTGGATAAGTTGTAGAGGAGCATTGATAGAGTTCACGGTCTTACTTTTGTGACTTGGTCTTTTCATCTTTCCTTTTTGACAAGCATCACATACCCCATCTTGAATAAAATCCAATGCAGGCATGTCTTGCTAATTCTCTTTTTACTAGAGTGTTGATTGCCTTGAAGTTTAGGTGAGAGAGCTTTTTATGCCAAAACCAATATTGTTCATTTAATGCTTTGGTGTAGAAGCAACACACCTTGCCCTTATCAACTGAGTTCATGTATATAACAAACTGGCTTTCTTTTCCTACTCTTTTGAGAGCAATTTCACCAGTCTTTCTATTATGAGATCAAGCAATCTTCTTTGTCAAAATCATCCTTGAATTCTCTTTCTATGAATTGGATGATACTTAGAAGATTAACCTAAAGTCCTTCAGCCAGTGCTACATCTTGAATGACAATATTTCCATAAATTAAATTGCCATATCCTATTGTGAATCCATTGATGTTATCTCCAAAGGTCACCAATGGACCATCCATCTCCTCAAACTGTGATAGCAGGGCTCTATCACCTGTCATGTGTCTAGCACAACCACTATCAATGATCCACATGATTTTATTCTTCTTGCCCTGCACACAATGAGCTTCGAGGTTTTTTAGCTACCCAAACTGTGTTGGGCATATTTTTCTTCTTTGCAGGAGTAGAGCTTGATTTATCAAAAGAAACATTTTTCTTTGGTTGATTAGCATTCTCATTCTTGACCTCAGATCCAAGGATAATTTCCTTTAGATCTTTTCTTAGTTTATGGTAGCTAGCCATGACCTTCATGTCGCAGGGAATGCGATTAAACTTGTCACAAAAAGAATAGAGATTATCAGTTTGTGCTTCATTGTATTTGCATGCTATATGATTGGGCTCACTAACAGTCTTTTTACAAAGACGAGTTAGATGATTGATAAGGCACATTTTTGACATTGTTTTCTAGAAGCATCTATAACATAAAAATAATTGTTACTTTTTTTTACTTTAATCTTTCAATTCTTTTTTTTCTTTTTCTTCCTTGTGTCTTCACTTTTCACTTGAATTTTAGAAGTCTTGGGGATAGGACTAGTCTGAGGCTTCTTGTCACTTTTAGTGTTGGTAGTTGAATTAACACTCTATTTGCTTTCATCCTCATCTATAATTTCTTGCTTAATGATGAGCTCCTCTTCACTAAAGTCCACCTCAGAGGGTTTGAATAAGGGTGCATTCATGTTAGGTCCCAATTTGTTTGTAGAAGGGGGGGTTGAATGCAAACAATACCGTTTCGTCGAATAAAATGCGGAATAAAATTTTGAAACAAAATTCAAGTTAAATAAAACTTTTATTAAACTTGAAAGGTGTTACAACTACGGTATCGGTTACAAGGGATTAATCTCAAATCAATTATTACAAATCTAGAATAAATTCGACATGAACTTTTTCTATTTTTGTAATTAAAAGATCAAATGCTAAAAGCGATTTGAGATTAAGTTCTAGGGATTTTAATCCGCTAGATTGATACACAAGAACAAGAGAGTGATTTCTAGTTGACTGGATTTAACTTTACAAGCTAGAAATTATAAACTTGAATTAGCAGATAAGATGAAATATTTTGGCTGCTTGTTCTCTTTTTGTTCTTGGCTTCTGTTTGATTGCTCTCTGTATGTGTAATGTAAATGAATTGGTCTCTGCTTGTTTTTAATCACCACAGCCGAGAATGTTGAACTGGTGTGACAATCCTTTAGAGCTAGTAAGACAATTAAAATGAACTAGCAAGACTTTCGGTATGACTATTGATTGTCATACCGATTGTCATAGTAGTACAAATGAAATTGTCTTACTGAATTAATAAGTGATTTTAATCTAAACAATAATTCTATCAAGACAATCAACTGAATTAGCATGACTTTCGGTATGACTATCAATTGTCATACCGATTGTCATACTAGTACAATCAGTTGTCTTTTTAGAATTAAAACAGATTTTAATCAATTAAAATTCTGTAAATCCTTAATATTAATTCTAACTTAATTAATCAATTTAATTCAATTAATCAATAAATTAATCTTTGCAGATATAATTTATTTTCTTAATTAAATTATATGACTTAATTAATTAATAGAGAATTAATACTAACGCTGAGCAGCATCCATTCTTCTGACAATCTTCTGAAAGTCACTGAGACTTATGAATCAATTCCGCCACTTCAATGCTGACACTCGATGTACTGTCTGGTTCATGAGTGACTAACTTCCGTGACGTTTCTTCATGTCTTGACTTTGATATTCTGATTGAATCCTTGTAATAAATTGATACCTTGACGAGATCTCTGTCACTTGATTAAATCCACGATCTTGATTTACATCACTGAGGCATGATCAAATTCTTGAACTTCTTCCAGTGAATCTTCAAGTCTGCAGATGAACAATGTTTCTTTGATCTTTGACAGATGTTACTTTGTGAGATCTCTCTGATGATTGATCCACTATTTACTTATTACATTCTTATTTGAGTTGAGTTAAATACTCGAATAAACGAGTAGGCTATGACATATGCCTTTCAATCCACTTTTTGTAACACATCTGGAACTCTCTTGTTCAATCTCTTTTTTACCTTATTAGTTTGAATTTTCTTTAAAGGTGGATTATCCTCATAATTCAGTCCAATTGCCACATTGGCACAAGGTTTGTTCTTTTTATGATAGAGGTCAACTAATTTAGATGCATTCTTAAATGCCTTAATTTTAAGTTCATTTTTCTCAATCTTTTCTCTTAGAATAGCCTCTATCTCATCTGCACATTTCAGATTATATTTTAGATATTTATTTTCTTGCCAAACAGAATATAGGCTCACAAGTTACAGTTCTAGTCCTAAATTATATTTTCCCAGTTTCTCATTCAACTTAGATAATATGTTCATTTTTTCAGTGGCAGCCACCATACTTGTGTGAATGTAAAATATTTTCATGCTCATCATTTCATTAGTTTCTTTATATTGAGAGGAATTCAAATCAACAGTGATGTTAAGATGGGTACCTCAGCTTTTAATGTAGATGATTATCCTTCTTCTTTAGCCATGAAGGCATAATTTCCATATCTTCATCTTCATTTTCATCATCTGTGTCATCCCAATTTTTTCCTTCTGCAATATAAGACTTTACCTATTGTTTTTTCAGAAGAGCCTAAGACTTAGCTTTAAGCTCCTAGTATGCCTTTTCTTTCTACACCTTATTTGATTTCCTGCATTCTGTGGCAAACTGGTCAGGTTCATCACAATTATAGCATCTGATTTTAGACATGTCCACATATCTTATTTTGTAACCACTTTTGCCAGTTGTGTTTGAGATTTTCGCTCTGAGATTTTCCTTTCCAATCATTGTTGTAAGAGGATTGACCTTTACCCTTAAAGGACCTAGGCTTCTTGAACTTTATGTTAGAAAATTTTCTTCTCATAAAGGTCGTGGATTGATCAATTTCATACAACTCATCAAGAGTGTAAAATTCTTTCTCTCCTACTTCCAAGATAACTTAATTTTGAGGTTCCTTGCATTTTTCCTCAATAGGATGTATAACTTGAATTTGAGATTGAATTTCATTTTCAATCATCTTTTGATCATTTGTTATCAAAGCATTTGACACATCAACTACATGTCCTTCAATTAGCTTCAATGACTTTTTGTGCATTATCTCAGGTTCATAGGTTTTTATAATCCCATACAAAACCTCCAATGTCATTCTTCCTAGGTCCCTTCCTTCGCTTATTGCAGAAATTTTATGTTCTAAGTGATCAGGAAGAGTCAGTAAAAACTTCAAGTTTATCTTATCAGTATCATAGAATTTTTCATGTAATTTTAAGTCATATATCAGTTTGTTGAATCTCTTAAACACTTTAGTAATGCCTTCCTTTGGCTTAGCCATAAAACCTTCATATTGTGAGACCAAGATTTGTCTTCGGTTTGATCTCACCTATTCAGTACCTTCACATAAGACCTCTATCTTTTCCCATATTTTCTTGGATATCTCACAGTTAATAATGTTGTTGTACATAAAATTATCAAGAGACTCAATCAAGATGAGTTGCAAGCCACTGTCTAGTGAGACCTGCTCTTTCTCTAACTCAGTGTACATAGCCGGATATATTGGAACATATATATCTAGAACAACAACATCATCTTAAGTTGTTTCAGGTATCCTTATCATAGGAATAAAAGGTCCATGCCTTTGGAACTCAGGATACAGTGCATGAGCCATCTTAATGAACAACATCATATTTTTCTTCCATAGTGTGTAGTTCTCTTTGTCAATTATAGGTATCTTGATACTGCTAAACTTATGTGCACTCATACTTCCAAGATCTAATCTGTTTACTTTCAGATTTTGCTCTGATACTACTTGTTAGATATGGAATGCATACATGGAGCGAATGTGTTTTTTGATTTTTCTTTTGAAACTTTTTAAAGTTACTTTCAACAAATTAACTTAAGTGTTTTGGGCTTGATTGAACGTAACAGTTTAAGTATGTTTGTAGTGATATTTAATCAACTTTAAAAGATAGATAAAACAATTTTCAAAACTCACTTGATTTCATTCAAAATCAACTATGGTGTGCTACAAATCTAAGTTCTTGAATATTAAGAACTTAGCTTCTACTTAAGAGAATTCCAAAGATTTCTAGACTGTTTTGTTACGTCTAGACAAAGGACATGTGACATGATTTATAGAATAGCATGCACAGTTTATAAGAATAGCACTAAAATAGACTAACATAATTTTTAAAGTTTTTTTGTCTATTTCTATTCTAGGCGCTATAAATCTGAAAGACAATCTTCCATAGTTGCTACACTCTTTTGTCCAGTTCATCTTGACACATGATCTTTGCACTCTTCAAGCTGCATTTGTAGAATTTTTATTTTAATGATAAAATGGTTTATTGACTGGTAATTTGGAATCTTCATTATAGTTGCATTCTGTAAATGAAATTGTTATTAAGATCTTTTAAGTACAAAAGCCTTTTACCGAGATGTATACATTGCGGTACAAAAAGACTTGTCAATATCTCTGCATCGCTGTATAAAAAGACTTATCAATATCTCCACATCGCGGTATGAAAAGACTTGTTGATATCTCCACATCGTGATATAAAAAGACTTGTCGATATCTCCACATCGTGATATTAAAAGACTTGTCGATATTTCCACATCGCGGTAGGTTTAGTCTTCTCGACATAACTTCTCACCAGGCTTGAAAAGTTCTTGATATGACTTCTCGATATTCCTTGATCTGTGACTTCTCGACTTCTGAATTAGAATATTTTTCAATCTACAACATTATTTTCTTCAAGTTATGTATCTTTATTTTGTGGCATGATCAGGCTTGATCTTCTTCCAGAATTTTATTCCTTAGCTTGATGGTTTTTCATAAATAAATATTCCAATCTAGTCTTTTAATCATTTTTACACACTAAAAGAATATATTTACAAATTACACAAACTATTACAAGTCAACTGATTCTTAGGTCTTAGTCTTGTTATTTATTATGGCATGTCTTGTACAATAGTCAGTTGGTCGGTCTATCATTTTAGTTCTAATTGATATTAAAGTTAACTTCCTCTAACAATTTAAATTCTTATTTAAATTGAACTTTGTAGTATTATATTTGATGTTAAAGTCAAGTCTTCTATTTTTTTTAAATTTTAATTCATATTGATATATATATATATATATATTATTCTAATTGATATTGAAATCAATATTCTACTCATTTAATTTATATTTAATTAATATCTATAACAATCTTTACTATAACAATCGATTTAATTATTATATAGGTATTATAGAAATCTATATCTATACTGTAAAAAATTAATTTTTCAAAATATAATTCGACTAGCTAAAACAAAATCATATATATTATTTGTCCGGGCAGAAAGAAAATTATCATAATGAACTGGACTTAAAAAATTAGAATGAAACTAAAAATAATTAGTTGAATTCTGTAATTGTAATAAGTCTCGGGTTAAAACACAATAATGTAAATTATTTAGGCATGATAAAATGAAGTTAATATTAGAATAATCATAATTCATATGTAATTGATTCAAACTAAAACATAAATTTTAGTAAAATATAACCATTTTTAATAAAAACTCGTAGAAATATCAATAAAATTATATCGTTCAATAAGTATCATCGTTTTTTTCAAATATATCTTATTAAAAATTATAAATATATACAAGTATTAATATATTTATTATAAAATTATTTAATTTAAAAAATTTAAATGAGCAAAATTTAAGATTTCAATTTAAATTAAATTTTTTAAAAAATTATATAATATTAAAAATAATCGTACAAACACTACAACTTCAATTTTAGTTGAACTATATTTTCTCTCAAACAAGTTTAAACAATCACTATTAATACTCATAAACAATATCACCGCCACCACGTGCTTTGTCGGAGCAGTCAAATATTTTAAAACCTTTATGTAATCGGTGATTCTCCACGTGTCGTCGCTTAATTGGATGTTTCGGTTCCGTTATTACATCGTAACTATCGCCGGAGTCGCGTGAGATGCCGCTTGTTACGTCGCGTAAACGGCCCGCGCCCCCTACCGCAACTAAAAAGTCCCCTCCATAAACACGTGAAATGAATTACAAGTCCTGTTTTCGTACGACGCTCCACCTTATTTCTACGATTGAATCTGGTCTCAAAGAGTTAGAAAATCTCCCACCATTTTTTAATTCATTAATTTATATGTGATAGTATCTATATCTATAATCTATTATTATTAATAAAATATGAAATAATCAACATTATGGTAGGATACCTGTTTTGGTACACCTTCAATTTATCTATTTATCCATATTTATAATATAAAATATTAAAATAAATAGAATTATATATTACTGTAAGTTACTTATAAATTTTTTAACACGCCTACACCAATTCGGAAAGTAGATTGAAGTTTATATCATTGTCTATAGAGATACCCACACTAGTTCACCAACAAATCAATCCAAAATCAAAAAATAATATGAATTCCAACAAATCAATTCAAAATCAAAAAATAATATGACTTCTTAATTAAGCCGGATCAAGCTAAACAATTAAATACGGACACTAACAAATATTTATTATTATATATTTAATTAATTACCCCTTTTAATTAAATGTGCTATCAATTCCATTTAAATATTAAAAATAATAAATAAATAAATAAATAATATTTAAAAAAGTCTCTGCATCAAACGAGTTTTAAACTAAATATTCGTCATGGCTTTAAACAAAGTTATAGTATTAAGTCCGGATTTAACAATTTAAATATAAATAGTTGAATTTATTCTATCGGGTTAAAACGAAATAATAAATACTACTTATGGGTTAGAAAAGTAATACTGAATCGGGCTAAAATAAAATTAAAATTGAAAGATAATTATTTGGTCAACATAATGTCACTAGACTAAAAAAATAATATACTACTCATCCGGACTAAAATAAAATAATATTCAATCATGACTAAAATAAAATTCAAAACAAGTTAAATTTAATTATTTGAATTTGGTTGTTAGCACGAGTCTATATTATTACAGGTTTTCTTTTTATTTGTATAATATTTATACTATTATACTATTTCTTTTTATTTGTATAATATTAGTGGAGGAATGAAACAATGTAATATATTTTATTCACCCGGCTTAAAAAATTTATATTATTAATCTAAGATAAAACAAAACAAATATTTAGACCGACTAGAACAAAATAATAAATAGTTTTGTAATGGTTAAAATAAAATTTCGTCACATATCCAAGCTTAAACAAGTTAAATTCAAGATGAATATAATTAGATGGATTCGATCAGTATAATAAGTTTAGGATAAAATAAAATAACGTGTACAATTAATCGAGGTTAAAATAGAACGATAATCAAATTAATGATAATTCGCAATATTGATATAGGATAAAATTTACCTTCTAATTTTAAACATAATTATCATTTAGTTACACACCTACGAATATCAAGCAAAAATAAGTACTTCAGACAATAATATTGTATATAATTTTTATCAGATAATAATATAAAAAATAAATAAATGACAAATTTCATATTTTAAAAATTTTAATTTAAAATTATTTTTTAAAAAGTTATCTAAGATCAAAATTTGTGCAACATGTTCTAATAAACTACAAGCTCTAAAACAATAGTTTGACATGGATTTACAGTAAAAATTTCTAAATAAAACAATAGTAGTCTCAGCAAGATCACATATGTCAACTATCTCTATTTTGAAACTAATAAGAAGCTTTTTAGAATGCATACCATATTAACACTAGCACTAACATCCTCAATATCTTTCAAGCTAAACCACTTATAAATAAGTCACTTTACTTTCCGGTAAACTCGGATGTACTGTAGTCGTTTAAATTTGAAGTATTAATTATTAAATTTATAATTAAATATAATAGTATTAACAAATATAAATTAGTTCAAGGTGTGGATCTTATCACCAACTTAAGTAATTTTAAATTAAAATTTTACAACAAAACACATGACCTATTTAATTGGGCCGGATATATATTTTTTCGAACCTGTTTATATGATCGGTTTTCAAAACTAATTATCTTAAAGCCTAATTATTATAAATAGCTATTATAATATAATGAAATATATATTTAGCTATATTTATTTGAACATAATTATTCTTTTAACAAATATAATTAATGAACTAATAAAATAAAATAATAATTATTTAAAATAACTGTGTATCGCATGAGTTTTGGGCTAGTTTTATATAAAAGACGAAACATTAAAATTTTTGCTATAGTACCTGTTTTTTGGTACAAGTTAAATTTACCTAATTACCCTTATCTATTATATTATAATTATGATATACAATAAATATAATAGACTTAATATAATATAAGTCTGCATATTGATCGGAGAAACTACAAGATATTGGGTACTCTAAGTTACTAAATATTCTATTATTATTATATAAAAAATGAAATATTAAAAGTTTTGGTACGGTACTTATTTTTTTGGAACACGTTAAATTTAACTAATTACCCTTATCTATTATATTCTAATTCTTATATACAATAAAAATAATAGACTTGATATATGTGTGCATATCGGATCCGAGAAACTACAAGATATTAGGTGCTCTAAGTTACAAAATAAACGAGTCATTTTCGTAAATAAAATAAAGACTTATTTGTCCGGGTTTATATACAATATATAAAAAATCTAAATATTTAAAGTCAACATCATTGATCAAACTTTATTAAACCACTTAATTAAGTTGTACTTCCTTTTTGGCATTTCTATACGAGTCTCGTGGCTCTTATATAACCAATGAGGATATTAATATTATAAGTACTTATTTTTTGGTTATTATATGAAACTATATTAATGTTTCATATAACTTAATATTAAAAATTTGGTCGTCGGTATTTATTTTTTAATACAGACTGATTTTACATAATTATCCTTACTTATAGATTATATTAATATTATTTTATTAAAGTCAATTACCCATCTCTAATTCAGTCTATAATTTCAATTGTATGACCTCTCGGATAAAGTTTTATCAAGTTTTTTTATTTGGATAAACTGCATACTCCCTCTCCAAATTACGTGCATCATTTGTGCTCATGTCTTCAACGCATTCAACTCAAAACTTGGTTTACTTGCTTCCATGTTTTTGTAAATTGAAGTTTGTATAATTACTAAGTATTAATTATTATAATTACTACTAATCAATTAATTATTCTTTTTAACTAAAATAAAATACACTCTATTTAATTCAAATAATGATATTATTTTTAAAAAATTCAATTCACGTAAATTAGCCCGCAAGAGTTGACTCAGTTGGTTAAAGAGGGGATACCTATCTTCTTGGTCACAAGTTCGAATCCCGAATTTATGATTATGCCTCATGAATCAAAGTATTTAAGCATGTCGCTTAAATGCGGTTTACATTGGTTCATGTGGTTTGCAAGTTATTGTATGAACCCGTAAGGTTTACTCAGTGCGAATCTGAAGGGTAACGGCTGCAGGTTAGATACGATAAAAAAAATCACGTAAATTAAAAAATCAAATACATATAAAGTTTGGAAGGTTAGTTATTCGAATTCTAATCAATATTAAAATGAAAATAATATACACATTCAAATTCCAATTTATATCCAATTTTATATTATTCTAATAAATATTAAAGTCAACCTCTTCTGCCTATTTAAATTTTAACTCATATTGAGGTCAACATTTTCTATCAATTTAAATTCTAATTAACATTGAACTCTATATGTTGTAATTGATATTAAAGTCAACTTTGTATACCAATTTAAATTCTAATTCGTAATGAGATCTATATTATTGAAATTGATATTGAAATCAATTTATTCTACTAATTTAATTTTTATTCAATTAAATTCTAAAATGATCTTTAATATGTCAACCAATTAATATTTTATTTATTCTAAAATAATTTAAACTTTTCATCCGAGTTAAAACAAAATTAAATTTTTTATCCGAGCTAAAATAAAAAAACTAAAAAAAACTAGATTTAATTAGTTGGATTTGGTTGGTATAATGTGTCTCGAGTTAAAATAAAATAATAAATATTATTGATCCAGTTAATAAAATTATATTATTGAACAGGGCTAAAATTAAATAGTTCTACTATTCATTCAGACTAAAAACACATTATATAATTGATCCTATTGATCCGAGTTAAAAAAATTAAGTTAATTAATTGAATTTGATCGACGTAATGAACCCCAGGTTAAATCAAAATAATATAAACTATTAATTCGAAAATGAAAAGAAGTTAATATCAGAATAAACATAATTCGTGCACCATTCATCTAAACTAAACTTAACTTTTAATTAAAAAAATTGTGATCACATGTAAAAATATCAATAAAAATATATAACTGAATGAGTAACAATATTTTTTCCAGATAGCTCTTCTTAAAAATGTCATGGATATTGATTAATAAATTTATCATTAAATCATGTCATTTAAAAATATTAAATGAACAAATTTAGGAATTAAATTCATATTAAAGTTTTTTTAAAAATATGTAAGATTATAAAAAAATTCGTGCATCGCACGGGTTTTAGCCCAGTATTATATAATATACCAAATATTAAAAATTTTGAAAAGCTACTTGTTTTTAGGTATACTCTAAATTTATCACACTATCCTTATTTATAGATTTTGATAATCTGATTTATATTAATTACTAAACTCAATTAATAGAGAAAGAGAAATATCTAAAACTAAACGTACATATTTTTGAAACAAGAGGAATCATGGCTAATGGCTGCCCCTTTCTTCACTGAAAGTCTGAATTGCCTCCGGCAATATAAGAGATAATAGATTAAGAGGTAATTAGTAAAATAATTTAATTTAAATATGAGATCACTTATTTTACAAACAATTTTAATAATAAAATTATAAAATTTATTTTAATTATAAAATATAAATATATACCAAAGGAATAATACATTTTGATCGCCCGTGATATTGATGGATACGTGTTGTTTTACTAAATTACCTTTATTTAGTTATTTTTAGGTATTATTATTTTAAAGCTAATTTAAACTTAATTTATATACCTATTACCTTCTTTTAACTTAAAAAACATTATCAAAATTGTGATAGTTTGTTATTCAGTATAAAGATTTTGGGTAAAAAAAACATCCGGACTCTTAAAACTATTAAACAATTGATTCAAATTAAAACAAAATTAAAGTCAAAAAATAATTCGAGGAACGAAAACAAGATCATATAGACAATTAGTCCAGGTTAAAATAAAATTGTCATATTGATCCGAGGTTAAAAAATATTAAAATAAAAATAAATTGTCGCATTTGATCGGTGTAATGGGTCTCTGGTTAGAACACAATAATGTAAAATATTAAAACAAGATATAACGAAATAAATATGCGACTCTGCATAATTCGAATACTATTAATCTGAACTAATACTTAAGTTTTAATTAAAATAAAATTATATCTTTTAATCAATAATATTTTTCGTTTCAAAAATTCTTATGAAAAACAGTTACATGTATTAACAGGTTTATCACGAAATCAAATCATTTAAAAATTTTAAATAAAAATTTAAAATTTTAATTAAACAATAATTATATATATATATTAAAACAATAAATATGCATCACACTGAATTTAAAATTATTCTACCGAATTAACCTTACTTAATTATAAACTTTTATAAAATTTGACTTCATATGTTTTTTTTTAAGATTTGCATGTATCTCTCTAAGAGGGCAACGTATAATTTGTGCTTTATAAGATACCATCGATCTCACACCAACAAAATTTTCTTAATTTTAATTCCTTAATTAAAAGTTTGTCCTTTTACATCATTACATTATGAATGGAGAGTTTTTAAATAGAGTAACTATTGGTAACCCAAAATATATATTCCATAATAGTTATAAAAAACCTGACAACACAATTATTGAAATTTGATTCGTGTGTTATTACTAGAAAAGTTATCATTTATAAAGTGCTTGGGAACCTTTTAATAAAAATATTTGGGATCTCTAACATTTTTCTTTAACTAATGGGTAATTCAGATTCTCAAAAAACTAATGGATAATTCAAGAAACAATAATGTTTTGACTTTGTCATTTTTGCTAAGTATAGTAATCGGTGAATAGAAAATATTAAATTTTAATTATACAAATCCTTACATCTCAACTTACATTTGCATTATTAGAATACCTTACATTCGCGCCCCAGTTGATTTGATAGTAGGTCGTTAATAATATTATCAATATATATTATTATATTATAATATATTAAATATTTAAAATTTGGTTGGTCAGTTTGTTGATTGATCGGTCTGTTCTAGTTGTACTTATATTAAAATCAACTTCGTCAACTAATTCTAATCCTAATTCATATCGAATTCTTTAGTATTCTAATATTTAACAAAGGAATTTTTTTCAAACAATTTGAATTTTAATTCAAATTGAGGTCTCAATTATTTTTGGTAAAATTCCAAAACAAAATTGTTCAGTTGATATAAAATAAAAACAAATTTAATTTTTTTTACCTTATATGACCTTAACAATTTTTGATACAAAATTTAAATATTATTATTAAAAATATGATATATAAAAATTATTTAAAACAACCGTGCATACGAGTTATAGGCTAGTACTATTATATAATAGACGAAATATTAAAAATTTGGTCAACATGTTTTTTTGTAAATTAACTTAATTACCCTTAATTTCTTTTACACTATTATTCTAAGTCTAATTTATATTATCTCGCTTATTTCATAAGAATGTAAGCATAAAAATTCAAAGGGCGATCTTCAGCCTTATCATATTCTTCGTTATAATGACCAACAACAACGTAGCACACGAAATTTTTAGAAAATTACACCTACTTAATTATTTTTAGTAATTTAATTTAAATTAGTAAATAAATAAATATATATATTATTTATACAGACTAAAATAATATAAAATCTAACCGAGCTAAAATTAAATTATAAGCGAATTAAATGTAATTATTTGGATTTAGTCGGGATAACGGGGCCTTGAATTACAACAAGATAATGTATATTTTTAAACCGGGTTAAAATAAAATTAAAATAAAATTAAAGATTATCCGTATACTATTGAACTGTGTTAAAACTATCTTTTGTGAACACACCTGAAAATATAAAAAAATATCTTACAATCAATAATTTTATCTTTTTCTGACTTAAATACCTCTAATTTCAAAAATATAACAAACATATGTGTGCATATATATAATGATATTGATAGGGATAAATAAATCCTGATTGTGTAATTAAATATTACATTAATTATACATGATTTGGGTTGCTAGGCTCAATAAGAAGATGTATGACATTCAGACCAAAAAGGGTAACACATTGATCAGGCCTGATAGACCAGATCATGCCTGATGGAACAAAGAAGGCCCAAAAATCCTGAATATTAATTAATTTCGTAATTAATTAATAAGGAAAAAATCAGCTATTGAGAAGAGTCCCAATAAGGACATAAATCCTTGCGGATTAGCCTCTAAGGGACCTAGAAGAATAAGAAATCAGTTTCCTACTATTTAGGACTCCAAAGTCCATTCTAATTCTGAGACTTGACTACCAAGTCTCCTATACCAAGTCCAATTCAAGGACCACCAACATCTATATAAGGGGCCTCACCCCACAAATCAGAAATACATTTTTTGGCTTGATTCTCTAATTCACAGAGATACGTAGGCATCTCGTAAAGGCAGAGTTAAGCTACGAAACACGAGAGCAGCCATTAAAGGCCTTGAACTCCCGAACCTTAGTAATAAATACAGCAAATAATAACCTTAGTTTTTTATCCATAACATTTGGCGCCGTCTGTGGGAAAGCACACCAACAACTATGGCGAGAACATGGAGAAAAGTTAGAGCCCTTGAAGGAGGAACACCAACGGGGACAACCCAAGTGATTTCGTCAACTGTGGAGGTACCTCCTCATTCAACCTATGCAACCACGCAAGGAGAAGCCCAGATAGGGGCAACTGAACCTCAGCCACAAGGGACGATTCCCTCGGCTACTCAAGGTACGAATCCCCAAGTTCAACAACTACATGCACCTGTGAATTCTCGACCCATCGGGTACGAATATTCAACTGTTGTGACTACTAACACCCCTTATGGGATGCCCCTTTACCCCGAGGTTGGAGGAAGTGGCCATGCTGGACGGAGTGAAGCACGAGGGCGATCGCCCCCATATATACGAGGTTTGACTCCTATCCCTGAAGATCAAGAATTTTCTGGTCCTTACACTGAGAGACTCCGAATCTTCGGATGATGAAGTAGCCCCAAGAAGGAGACGTGCTGTCAAAGAGCCGATAGCTGATGGTAGCCAACGTCCTCAAAGCACCCAAGGGACGAATCCCCAAGAAGTGCAGGAAAGGATCAGGGCTCATGAGGCTGAGATTCAAAGGATGAGGCGCGACTTGGAGGCGCACCAGACCACCAGACCCCTAGTACATCCTAGGGGGAGAAATCCTCCTCCTATCATAGACCTGGATGGTCCAGTACAGAGAAGGGCTGTTCTCCCAAGGGCTGACCCAAGCAATCTTCTTCCCCTTGGAGATCCTGATGATCCTACTCCGCCCTTCACTGAAGATATAATGAATCCCCATATCTCAAGGAAGTTCAAGATGCCAACTATCAAAGCTTATGATGGCACGGGAGATCCCGCTAATCATGTTGTAGCATTCTCTAATGCACTGCTGTTGCAGCCCGTGAATGATGCTATTAAGTGTCGGGCCTTTCCTGTCGGGTATGACTCAAAGGTGGTATAGTCGTTTGCCCCCAAACTTCATTGGGTCGTTCAGAGAATTAAGTCAGACTTTCATTAAACAGTTCATCAGTGGGAGAGTGCATGAGAAAAGTTCAGCATCCCTCATGAGCATTGTGCAGGGAGCAAAGGAATCCTTGAGAGACTACCTGAATCGTTTCACAAAGGAATCTTTAAAAGTCCCAGACCTTGATGACAAGGTCACAATGATAGCACTGCAACAAGGAATTAGGGATGAGTTTTTCAAGATGTCCTTGGCCAAACGCTCCCCTGAAAGCATGTTGCAGCTCTAGGATAGGGCAGGGAAGTACATAAAGGTAGAAGAGAGCACGAGGAAGACCGTAGTGAGTAATGAGCCCACTGGAGGTAAGAAGTGGAAAACTGACTGGAATATATCGCTAAGGACAAGTATCCTAGAACTGAGCAAAACCCTGATTCAACCCCCAAGAAGGGAGGACCTGGGCAAAAGTTCACTGAATACGCTAAGCTGAATGCTCCTAGAAGCCAAATCTTGATGGAAATCGAGAAATATAGAGATATTCGTTGGCCTAAGCCCTTGAAGGCTGATCTTGCAAAGCTAGATAAAAGCAAGTATTACAGATTTCACAAAGATGTTGGTCATGATACCGATGAGTGTAGACAACTGAAAGATGAAATTAAGTTCCTCATTCGAAAAGGAAGATTGAACAAATACACTGGAGAAGGAGGGGATACGAATAACAATGGAAGAAAGAACTTTGAAGATCGTAGGAGGGACCAAGACGATCAGGGGCGGAATCCCCAGCCTAGGGGACCGGTGATAAATATAATCATCGGAGGACCACGACCCCGAGGGCCTGTGATAAACACAATCTTTGGAGGACCAACTGCTGCTGGGTTATCCAAGAACTCCAGGAAAGCGTATGCCCGAGAAGTTATGCATATTGTTGGGGAAGCCCCAAAGAGGGACATGACAGGAGTAACAATGTCTTTTGATGATTCTGATCTGGAGGGTGTGAAATTTCCCCATGACGACTCGTTGGTTATAACCCCAATAATAGGGAACAACCCAGTGAGAAGGGTCCTTGTGGATAATAGTGCTTCATTGGATATCTTGCTCCATGACACCTTTTTGAGAATGGGATATAATGACTCCTAATTGACTCCAACCGACATGGCAATATATGGGTTTGCGGGAGTGGAGTGCCCCGTAAAAGGGATAATCAAGTTGCCAACAACCATAGGGCAGGAACCAAGGCAAGCAACTCAGATGTTGGACTTCGTGGTGGTGAAGGCTAGTTCGACTTACAACGCTATCATGGGAAGAACATGGATACACGGATACACGCCTTCAAGGCAGTCCCTTCTTCCTACCATTCAGTTATGAAATTTCCTACCCGGGATGGGATCGGAGAAGAGAGAGGAGACCAAAAAATGGCTAGAAGCTGTTATGTGGCCTCTTTGAGGGCAGATGGAGTTGGGGGGCAGGTTCTTCCTATTGAAGATCTGGATATCCGAGAGAATGATGAGAAAAGAGGAAAGCCAGCAAAAGACTTGGTTTCAATTCCTTTAGCCCCCGAAGATCCTGAGAAGGTGACTTTTAGTGGAGCAACGCTCGAGGAGCCCCTTAGAGGGAAGTTGGTGAAATTTTTGTAAAAAAATAGTGACGTATTTGCATGGTCAGGAACTGATATGCCAAGCATAGACCCGGAACTGATTACTCACAAGCTGAATGTGGACCCAAATCGGAAGACAATGAAACAAAAGAAAAGAAGTTTTGCTCCAGAAAGGCAAGAATTTATAAAACAGTAAGTGGAGAAGCTCTTAGAGGCTGGTTTCATTGAGGAGATTCAATTTCCAGAATGGTTAGCAAACCCTGTAATGGTGAAAAAGGCCAATGGAAAATGGAGGATGTGTGTGGACTTCACTGATCTAAATGATGCATGTCCTAAGGACTGTTTCCCGTTACCAAGGATCGATACTTTGATAGACGCCACTGCTGGGCATGAAATGCTGAGCTTCATGGATGGATTTAGTGGATACAATCAGATTAAGATGCACAAGGATGACATTCCAAAGGTATCATTCATCACTGACTTTGGTGTTTATTGTTATCTTGTTATAACATTTGGTCTTAAGAATGCAGGAGCCATCTATCAAAGGTTGGTAAATAAAATTTTTAAGGATCTTATTGGAAAGACTATGGAAGTTTATGTTGATGACATGTTAGTCAAGAGTCTAGTAAAGACTGATCATATAACCCATTTGAGGGAAGCTTTTGAGGTCCTAAGGTACCACAAGATGATGTTAAATCCTACAAAGTGTGCTTTCGGAGTAGGATCTGGAAATTTTTTGGGATTGATGGTCTCCAAGAGAGGGGTCGAGGCCAACCCCGATAAAATAAAGGCAATCCTGGACATGGAACCACCAAAAACTGTCAAGGATGTTCAGAAGCTCACAGGAAGGGTTGCTGCGCTGAGACAATTCATCTCCAAGTCAGGAGACAAGTGCTTGTCATTCTTCAAGTCACTAAAAAACATTAAGGACTTTGTATGGAGTGAGGAAAACTAGAAGGCTTTCGAGGAGTTAAAGAAATATATGGCCCAGGCCCCGTTGTTGGCCAAACCAGCTTTGAATGAAGTTTTATACTTGTACTTGGCCGTTTCAGAGAGTGCTTTGAATGCTGTGTTGGTTAAGGAGGAACTGAAAATCCAGAAACCCGTATACCATGTCAGCAAAATTCTGCATGGAGCTGAGTTGAATTACTCAACTATTGATAAATTTGCTCTAGCCTTGGTAATGGCTTCAAGAAAGTTACGTCCTTACTTTCAGGCTCATCAAATTGAGGTGCTAACAAATCAGCCCCTGAGAAATATCATTCATAGTCCCAAGGCTAGTGGGAGGTTGATCAAGTGGGCAATAGAGCTGGGAGAACTCGACATCAAGTATAAGCCACGAACGGCAATAAAAGCCCAGGTGTTAGCTGAGTTCATGGTGGAATGTACCATACCCAACCAAGAAGTCGGGGGGGGGGGCAGGAAGATACCATACCTCAAGACATACCTCATGGCAGGAAAATATTATGTGCCGGTATGGAATTCCCCGCATCCTAGTCACTGACAATGGAACACAATTCAACAATAAAGAATTTAAGAAGTATTGTGAGGAAAATGAAATTGAGTTACGATTCACCTCTGTGGCTCACCCGCAAGCCAATGGGCAAGCGGAAGTGGCGAATCGAATAATCCTGGATGGACTAAAGAAGAGGATCGAGAAGTCAAGAAATAACTGGGTGGATGAAATACTCCCAATACTATGGGCCTATAGGACTACCTGTAGAGTCACGACTGGAGCAACTCCCTTCATGTTAGCATATGGTGCAGAAGCAGTTATTCCTGTAGAGATATCACATTCCTCCCCCAGGATTCAAGCTTTCAATGCTGAGGAAAATGAAGAAGGGCAAAGGTTAGCCCTGGATCTAATTGATGAAGTACGAGATGAGGCACATGCGAAGATAGTGGAATATCAGAAAAAAGCTTCGTTCTACTACAACCTAAGGGTTAAAGAAAGGTTCTTCAAACAAGGTGACTTAGTCTTGAGGAAAGTGGAAGCTTCTGGCGTAGGGCAGAAAGGTAAGCTTGCCCCAAATTGGGAAGGGCCATACAAAGTCAAGAGCGTTCTGGGTAGAGGAACCTACAAGCTGGAGACTATGGATGGTTTTGAAGTCCCGAGAACTTGGCATGCCCAAAACCTGAAGGTTTACTATGTGTAGAACAGTTAAAGTACCATTCTCACTTGTCAGAATGACAAGTAGGTTTAAAAGCACCTTGAAGCTTTGCTTCTTTAGGATTTTTTCTATATAGAAGATATGTTTAGATTTTATCAGGGTTGAACCCATGTCATGTAAGGTATCAAGAATACCAAGTTATAATATAAAGCCTTCGACTTAATCTTATCCTATTAGATCGATGCATTGTGAAGGATAAAACCAAGTTATAAACTTGAGTTTGAAAAATCAAAAGAAAGAATACAATGATACTTGGGCAAAATACAACTGAAAATAATAAAAGTCAATTACAAAGTTCAATATTATCTAAGAAAGAAGAAATACATAAAAACTTGGGCCTTGGAAGGCTGGGATTCTTCGGAACCACTACCCGAAGTCTCCTCGGATGTCTCTTCAGTCGGTCCCTCAGAAGTCTCCGCAGAGGTTCCCTCGAAACTATCTTCGGGCGCTTTGGATGCTGCAGGAGATGCTGGTTAAGGAGACGCTGGCTTTGGAGGCTCTTCTACCCTGGCCTTCTTTATAACGGGCTCAGGCTCCTCCTCGAAAGAAGATTCCTCCTCTTCAGAGCTGGATTCAAGCTCCTTCCTTTTTTGGCCTTGACTCCCCGACGGGCCATCCTTAATCAGATCAACAAGTTTATCTGAAACGCCCCCAAGTGCTGGAACTCGCACAGGACAAGGGAAGTAAGACTGTTCAAGGACTTCTGGAAACTCGTCCTGGATAGCCTCCACAGCGGCATCCCAGCCTTCTTTGTAACTGACTGGATGAAGGAGGGCATCATGTTCCACCATTAGATCCTTGAATTCCTGAGTATCCATCCAGCCGTCAAAGGCTTTGTCCTTTTGAGCCTTGAGGATAACATTCTCAGCCGGGCCGTTTCCAGGTCAGAAGTTGATGAGGCGAGTTGGGCTTCAAGGGCCTCTATTCTTTGGTTGGCCTCCTCCAGCTTCTTGTTCGCATCCTCTAGGCCAACTTTCCAAGCCTTGGCTTGGTGAATCGCCCCTTGAAAATGGGCATTCGCCTACAAGATACGAAGCAAAAGTAAGATGTTATTCCCTTAACAATATAGCAAGAATTACAGAAGGGGGGTTAAATGGAATTATTGAACCTTTTTCTCGAAATAAAAATGTTCAACTCGAATATAGATATAATGTTTTGATTAGCACAATGCGGAATAGAAACTTAATTGAATCAAAACATAAGTAATTAAAAACAAGAGTCTTTAAAAACTTTATGGTGGATTTAAACAATTCCACCAGAGATATATATAATATATCGAGAGGACTCTGTGTGCAGGACTGCTCACAGCTGCTTACAAATTGAACTACTGAGAATACAGGAAATGCTAATGATTCTGCTTACAAAGATTTCTCTGTTTTTGTGTTTCTCAGCTATCTCAGTTCTTTTTCTATTTGCTACACTCTTGGTTTATATAATACCAAGATTACAAAGTCAAAAAGACTGAACAAATATAAAAACTATCAGTCTTAAGCTTTGCTGCTTTTCGTCCTCTATTACCCAGTTAATGGGCTTCCACAGTGTGTTTGTATACATCTCGACGGCTGTGTGTCAGCTTTCACTGTTCAACTGCTGTTTGAATTCTTCATATGATCATCCGTCGACTTTTAGAACATCCGTTGATGGCTTAATTGATCATCCGTCGACTGCTATATTAAACATCCGTTGATAGTCATTTGATCATCCGTCGATGGCTTTGTTAATCATCCGTCGGTAGCTATTTTGGCACTTGACTCAATTTCACTTATGCAGAATTACAAGACATCACTTATGTACAATTAATCAACCTATTCTGCATATCTAGTTAAAGTCAACATGACTTATATGCTACTACAGATTCTATACAAAGGTGCATACATACCCGTGCTACAAACTTATTATTACATAAGTTACTCACTCGATGGATAATAAGTTAATCATCCGTCGGGACTATAATGAGTTATCCGTCGGGACTATAATTCTTATCCGTCGAGTGCTACATAATTTCACTAAGTAAAATCTACTTAGATGTTTTGTTTATGAAATCATCAAGTACACAACATATGCACAATAATCTCCCCCAATTTATGTCTACTGGAATTGTAGCCATAAATTAAGAGATACTTGATGATAACAAAACATCCTGAACATACATCTTTAAAGATAAGTAGATAAACTGAAAGTGCTTCAATTAAACAAAATGTACAAGGTTTGGTTCACAGTCAATTCAAGATGCTCCTCTAGCCTGAGCAGATTTTTCTAGTTCCTTGAAGGTCTGGATCTTCTTCCAAGCTTTCTGTTATTTTCCTCAATCTGATTTTGGAGCTGCCTGTAGAATTCTAATTCATCAGATTCTGAGAGATCTAGCTTTTCTTGCATTTCCAAGAGGGTCTCATTGCTAGAAATACTCAACTGGTCTTCTAATCTGAAGAATCTTCTCACACCCTTGTCATCCATGAACTCCATCAGCCAGTAGGGCCTTAGATGCACTCTTCTCCCTGTGTATGGGATGATTAGAGTCTTTGGGAGTGCATCTTTAGCTCTAACACTCCTTAGTTCTTCAATCTTCTTCAATACTAGTCTTCTTGCAGTTACATTGAACCCAAAGTTTTTCTTAAAGGATGAATAAACTTTAATCAGCACAGCTTGGCTCTCTTGAAGAATCCTGTGAAGTGGCCACTGAATCTCCCTTCCTCCTTTGTACTTGAACACCAATCTTTCAGGTAGGGTTCTGTATGCATCAATTGCCCTTACTTTATCCAGTTCATCCAGATAAAGATTTAGATCTGAAAATTCTTTGATGTCACACAAGTACAAGTAGTCTCCCCAGTTGACCTTGGGTTGAGCTTTAACTACTGACTTGGATTTGAGAGGTGACAGCTTCACTTTCTTGATTGCCCTTGACTTTGTCCTTTTTGGCTTGCTAAGGATTGGTAAGCTGAAGTCAGGAATTGGTATGTTATCCCACTCTATTGGCTCATCCTTTGGCACAATAGGTTCACCATGTATGTTCCTGTAGGGATCCACCACCCTAATGTCTTCAAATACCACCGAGGGCTTTGATGCTTGAGTTGTAGCTGGTGTGGATTCCTTAGGAAATTGATCTTCCAATTCCTTGTCAACAACATCCAGTTTCCTTTTTGTTCTTCTAGCCAATTCTTTCTTCCTTGGGGATTTCTTCTGTTCTTCAATTTTCTTCTTTGATTCAGCAGCTTCAGATGGTTGAGAGGGAATTTGTTGAGAAGAGTTTACAGCCTGTAGCTTGGCCAAGATAGCAATCTGTTCTTTCTTTTGTTTAGACTTCTTTGCATCTAGAGTAGCTTGCCTCTTTTCCTACTTTAATCTGGCTTTTTCTTCTTTCTTTGCTTGAGCAAATTGTGGATGTCCAGCTACCACACAAATTTCCTTTCCATTTCTGAATATCTTAGCAATTCTCCTTTTTGAAGCTGAATCAACTGGATCTTTATAGAAGACAATAGATCTTGACAGAAGCTTCTTTTCATCAGGCTTAAGTGTCTCATACACAGTGTCCATAGGGTTCTTCCAAGATGATTTTGGATAATTTTCCCTTTGTTTAAGAATTGTTTCAGCCTTTGGAGACTTGATGCAGGAAGATTGTCCTATTTCCAGATAGTTCATGCTTATCTCATTCACACTGATTGGCTTGACATGAGAGTTATGGATGGCTGACTTAACTGGCTCCTTGACTAGTTCAAACTTTTTCAGTATCTCCTCATCAATCTTATCCCAGTTGATCAAACTCAACTTTCCTTTTTCAGCAACTTTCAAATTTGCTGCAGCTGCTTTAATTAGATCTATACCATCTGTAACTGTTGGCTTGGAGACAGTAATTGAAGGTACAATTACTTTGCTGATTTGTACTTGAAGTTTCTCCCCCTCAGTTGGTCCTTTCTCCCCCTTACTTGATTCTCTCTCCCCCTTTTTGTTATCATCAAGTTGAGGAGTTAGGCCTTGTTCTTTAGCCAGTTGCATGAGAAGATTTGTCCGAGTCTGTTGATTTTGAAGAAGGATAGCCACTGAATTCTCAATAACTTGAACTCTGTCTTCCAGCTTGGCCAGCTTCTTTTCAGAATCTGATTCTCTCCTCAATCTTAGTAATAGATCGTGCATGGTACCATATGGCATTACTGAATCCAGCTTCTCAGAATTGTAGGTCTTCAAGTCAGCTATATCTCTTTTTAGTTCATTTACACTCAGATTCTGTCTTAATTGCTGGATCTTCATGAGATTTAGAGAGTCTAGGTGAGCTTTAAGAATAGCCTTGGTACCAGCATCTGAAGTTTCCTGAAGGGCCTTTTGAATAGCCATCACTTGCTTGACCAAAGATATACCAAATTGTCCTGGTGTAGATTCCTTTGTCCATGCCCATCCAGGTAAATTTGAAATAGAACTTGGGCCTTCATCTCCCCCTAAGTTCATGCTTCCATCCAAAGAAACAGAGTCTTCATCATTAGAATTTACTCCAAATTCTTCAGATGGCTCACCAGCTTGAGAAGGCATCCTATTGACAGCAGCTTTATCTCTTTGAAGAGATTCTGAGGTGTGTATTAAATTCAAAGTCTGTTCGGCCTCCACATTGCCCTGAGCAACCAACAATTGATAGGCTAACACAGGATGAGTTAAAGTGTCAGCATCCAAGGAAATGTTATCAATTTCAGCTTTGTAATATTTCTGAAATTATCTTCCCTTTTCAGCATCATCCACAATCATTGACTCACTAGCAATGACTGGATCCACCCTTATTTCTCCTGTACCTGCCTTTCTCTCATAATCTCTCTTTTGTTGCATCAGGGTCTCACCCTGGCTCCCCACCCTCACACCCTCACCTTCACCTACTAAGGTGGGACTCCTCTCACTCACTTTTGCCAATCCTGAATAAATGGATTGCTGAGTTTCACTCTTTTCCTCTCCTTTTGCCTGGGAGCAACCCAGCCTCTCACTCAATACACTCTCCTCTCTCAGTCCTAAGAGTGACTGTATTACCACTAAATCTTCTGCACTAGAAATAATTGATGTTTGAAGTTGTGCAGAGACACTTGACGGAGTGGTAAAGCTATCCGACGGATAACTGCTGTTAAGCTTATCCGTCGGGATACAATCACTACTCGACGGATGAGCAACATCCATCGAGAGAGTAGAAATGAATGAGGTGGGAAGAGAAACTATTGTTGACTCCGTGTTGATTGAAGTTATTTGAGGCATAGATGTCACAATAGTATCTGAAAGAATTGGCAAGTGAGCCAACAAGTCATCTAAAAGATGATGCTCACTTGCACTAGATTTTGGCTTCCCCAACAGAGTTAAAGAAGGGGAATCAGGAATTGAAGTGTTTATCATATCCACTTCCAGAGAGTTTGTTGGTGAGTATGGTGTTTCAGAGGCTTCTATTATAAGAGATTTTGGCTGTGACTCCACATTTATTGGAGCCACATCAAACTGAATTTGAGAAAGTGCAGGGACTGTGTCTTTAGCACCAGTTTGCACAGTGTGTGTGCCCTGTGCATCCCCAATGGTTTTGGATTTCTTCTTTCTTGTGTAAGTTTGGGGTGAGCTTGTGTCCCTAACCCTTTTGGCATGTGCTCTTGGCTGAGAGCTTTGTTCAATAGCCACATCCTTTTGGGGGAATGTAGCTAGAAGTGAGCTTTTGTCCTTTTTAAGCACTGTAGTTTGTTGGGAAACTGCAGTGTGGCTAGGCTGGGATTCACTCAACTCTCCAACCTTATCCTTGGGGTTTCTTTGATGTTCACCCCTTCCCTCACCTAACTGACCCTCCTTCACACTCTCCTCTTTGGCTTTGGTGAATTTTTCAACTGGTACCTTTAGAGAGATACCAGAGGGGGTTTTCTTTGACTTGGATTTAGAAATTACAGTTGTTGTGGCAGCTTTGGTAGGCAACTTTTTGGTCATTGTCACAGTTGCCATAGCTATTCCTGAACTCAAAGAAATTGAGGAGATTGGAATAGTTGAGGGTATGGATGAACTTACCTCACTTACCTGAGGTGTCTACATTACAGGAAAGTAGAACATTGGCACATCCCTATGATGGTTGGCTCTGTTCAAATCTGCAATGATTCTTCTCTCTTGAACCCAACAAGCCAATTTGTTGTTTGGGTTCTCAAGTAAAATCTCTTGAGAAAGATGGTTAGCCAATAACATGAAAAATCCAGCATAATATATATTCTTTCCCCTTTTGGCTAACTCACCTAGTTTAAAGCCTAACTCATACAAGACAAGGTCACTGAAATTGTAAAATTTATCTGTAACTAGCATGTATAGCATGTTAAGCATGGAAATGTTCACAGAATCAAAATTACTGATTTTTCCGGAGAAAACTTTAGTCACAACATCACACATGAAACTCCATTCCTTCCTAAGACCTAATCTTCTAATATCACTTAGCGTAGTAGTAGGAAGTGCATAATGCATGGAATTAAGCATATTGATAATATCAGTGTCATTGTGTGGTGAAATTACATTATCATCAGGAATTTTGAAACATGCTTTTATCACATCACTATTGATACATAACTCATTAACTTTGATAGTTAGAGTGATGGTTTTGTCAATAGAGTTGTAGATTGCAGTGGTCCACATCTCTTCAACAACTTCACAGAAAATTGTAGGTGATTCAATCATGGCATAACTTAACTTGCAGTTCTTCACAAAGTCCATCATCTTGTGATAGTCTTCTGATTGCTGAATACCCTTATTGACCAAAGCAGTGAAGTTGTTCTTCTCATAAATGAACCCAGTTTGAGACATAATATTTACTACAGGTGCGATTGTTAGAGAATGAAAACTTGAAGAGAAAGAGAATATTTTCTTGAGAGAGAATGAAGTAAAAGCAGTTGAATTTGAGAATGATAAAAGAAAATAATTGAAATGAAATAAGCTTTTATACTGTCTCAAAAACAACGAATGAAAATAATAAAGAAGAGTAAATTAACCAGTAAAAATTGCCTAAAATAGCCGTTTAAAAATAAACTGTAAAAATTCCACCCATTATCCGTCGTGTAATGCTTACGAACTGTAAGTATACTCGATGGATAATGTTTAGGGAATTAACGGTTAAGATTTAGACAATTCGACGGATGAGGATAAACTGATATCCGTCGAGTTTAAAAAGATTCCAGAAAAATAATTGATTTTTATTTACAAATAGTATATCGACGGATGACTTAACTCGATGGAGAGTAGTCATCCGTCGAGATGCAAATTTTGACTTAGCCAAAATTTCATCCAAGACTAAAAATCAGCTAAATTTCTGGCTACATTTCAACTTGTAGAATAACTCAGATAAATTTAGTAGTAATTAAGCATACCTAACTCACTTACCAACCTTGAAAAGGTGGATTCATCCAGTGGCTTGGTAAAGATATCTGCAAGTTGCTTCTCACTTGGAACAAAATGTAACTCCACAGTACCATTCATTACATGTTCCCTTATGAAATGATACTTGATATCTATGTGCTTTGTCCTTGAATGTTACACTGAATTTTCAGTGATGGCAATTGCACTTATGTTATCACAGAAAATGGGAATCCTTTCAACTTGCAAACCATAGTCTAGCAATTGGTTTTTCATCCACAAGATTTGTGCACAGCAACTGCCAGCAACAATATATTCAGCTTTAGCTGTAGAAGTAGAGACTGAATTTTGCTTTTTACTGAACCAGGACACAAGCTTGTTTCCTAGAAATTGACAAGTTCCTGTTGTGCTCTTTCTGTCAATTCTGCAACCTGCATAATCTGCATCTGAATAACCAGTTAGATCAAAACCAGAATCTCTAGGATACCAAATGCCAAGTTTTGGTGTTCCCTTGAGATATCTGAAAATTCTCTTAATAGCTATCAAGTGAGATTCTCTAAGATCAGCCTGAAATCTAGCACATAAACATGTAGCAAACATTATATCTGGCCTACTAGCTGTTAAGTACATAAGTGAGCCAGCCATGCCTCTATAGCTTGAAATATCCACAGACTTTTCAGTAGTGTTTAATTCAAGCTTAGTTGCAGTGGCCATGGGAGTTTTTGCAGATGTGCAATCCATTAGATCAAACTTCTTTAAAAGATCAAAAATATATTTAGTTTGACTAATGAATATTCCATCACTAACTTGTTTAACTTGTAAATCAAGAAAGTAAGTTAGTTCTCCCATCATACTCATTTCATACTTACTTTGCATCAGTTTGGCAAACTTTTTACAAAGTTTCTCATCTGTAGAGCCAAAAATAATACCATCTACATAAATTTGAACAAGTATGCTAGAGCCGTTAACATTTCTGAAAAATAAAGTTTTATCTACAGTACCTCTTGTGAAGTGATTTTCCAAAAAGAACTTTGATAAAGTGTCATACCAGGCTCTAGGTGCTTGCTTCAGTCCATAAAGTGCTTTCAGTAGATAATAGGCATACTCTGGAAAATTTGGATCTTCAAAGCCAGGAGGTTGACTAACATACACTTCTTCCTCCAAATCTCCATTCAGAAAGGCACTTTTGACATCCATTTGATATACCTTGAAATTGGCATGGGCTGCATAGGCTAAGAAGATTCTGATGGCTTCAAGTCTTGCAACAGGAGCAAATGTTTCATCAAAATCTATTCCTTCTTGATGGCAATAGCCTTTAGCAACCAATATGGCTTTGTTCCTTACTACTATGCCATTTTCATCCATCTTGTTTCTGAATACCCATTTGGTGTCTATTGGATTCTTTCCTTTAGGCTTGGGTACCAGCTTCCATACTTTATTCCTTTCAAATTGGTTTAGCTCCTCCTGCATAGCTAAAATCCAATCAGGATCTAACAAAGCTTCTTCTACCTTCTTTGGTTCTTCCTTTGATAAAAAGCTGTTGTATAGACATTCTTCCTGAGTTGCTCTCCTTGTTTGAACTCTAGAAGAAACATCACCAATAATCAGTTCAAAGGGGTGATCTTTTGTCCATTTCCTTGGTTGAGGTAAATTAGCTCTAGATGAAGAGACCTCAATGTTGTCTTGATGTGTGATTGAGTTTTGATTGCTAGAAACTCCCCTTGAGTTTGTGGATCTTTGATTTGAGAAAGGGGTACTTTCTATGGGTGATCTACCTTGACTTCCTGCTCCTTTTGATAACCCGATGGATGGTGAATTGTGAGTACCGACGGATGAGGCAGGTTGTCTTCCGACGAATAACACAGATTGCCTTCCGACGGATGAAGTATTATGCAACTCGACGGATGTTGAGTTTTATGCTTCATTGGTGGTAGATTTGTCTGCATTATCCTTAGACACTGTTTCTTGATCACTCTCATCATCACTTTCATCACTGACCATCTCAACATTGTCGAATTTGAGGCTCTCATGGTAATCTCCATCTTTCAGTCCTTCAATCTTTTTATCATCAAACACAACATGTATAGATTCCACAACAATGTAGGTTCTTAGATTGTAGACTCTATATGCTTTACCAACAACATATCCAACAAAAATTCCTTCATCTGCTTTAGCATCAAACTTCCCATTTTGATCAGTTTGATTTCTCAGAATATAGCATTTACAGCCAAAGACATGAAAAAAGTTTAGAGTTGGCTTCTTGTTCTTGAACAATTGATAAGGAGTCATGCATCTTGCTTGATTAATCAGAGAGATGTTCTGAGTGTAGCATGCAGTGTTTACAGCTTCAGCCCAGAAATATGTTGGTAATTTTGATTCTTCAAGCATTGTCCTTGCAGCTTCAATAAGTGATTTGTTCTTCCTTTCCACTACTCCATTCTGTTCTGGAGTCCTTGCTGCTGAGAACTCATGTAAGATTCTATTTTCCTCACAAAATGCTCTCATGACATAGTTCTTGAACTCAGTTCCATTGTCACTCCTGATTCTTCTAACTTTGAAATCAGGATGATTGTTAACTTGCCTTATGTGATTGATGATGATTTCACTAGCCTCATCTTTAGACTTTAGGAAATATGTCCAAGAAAACTTTGAAAAATCATCTACAGTTACTAGGCAAAATCTTTTCTTTGAAATTGACAATACATTGACTGGTCCAAACAGATCCATGTGAAACAATTGCAGAGGCAAAATCATCTACAATTGTTTTTCCTTTTAGTCTCTTTTTTTACCTCAATTTTCTCAAGTCTGTCACTAAACTGTTTGACAGTCATGTGACCAACATTAGCCTTTTTCCCTTTCTTAGCTTGACTTGACTCTCCTGAAACAAAGTTCTTGGAAACAGACCCATACTTTTCATTTAGCTTGATTAATTTGGCTTTGCTAATGGGTTTGCTTACAGCCGACGGATGAGGATTTTCATCATTCGACGGATAACACTTTTTATTATCCGACGGATAGTCCTCATCATCCGTCGAGTCTACATCTGTCAACAACCCATCTACCAAACTAGGTTCTAGTTTCTCTTTATTCTTTTTCCACGCTTCATCACAAAAAGACTCAATTCCTTGAACTTTGGTGATTTGAGCATGAACATCCCTGGATGTTTTCCAGGCTTTAATCACCCCTTGTTCACGCTCGAGCTGTTTCTTCATAATTTCTTCCTTTTTCAAGGACTCAGTTAATTCCTCCTTGGCAATCTTACACTCAATTTTTAGTTTCTCAAACTCAACAAACTGAGACTCAAGCACATTATTCCTCTCACTTAAAAACAAGTTGTTTTTTTTATTTTAGCATTTTCTTTAGTGAGAGACTTAAGTGTAACACGCAAATGATACAATTCTATAGACATGTCATTTATGGCATCATTACACTCAGCTTTAGATAAATATGCAAGGTTTGTAATGATTACCTGATTGCTTGAGGAACTTGTCTCTGTTTCATCAGACTTGGCCATTAGGGCTAGATTGACATAGCTGACATCTTCATCTTCATCCAAACCATCTGATGCCCAGTCATTCTCTTGTGTAATAAAAGCCCTTTCATTTTGTTTGAGTAGATCAAATTATTTTTGCTTATAATCCATAGACTCAAACCTTTTCTTACTGGAATCTGACTTTCTACACTCATTTGCAAAATGCCCTGCCAAGCCACATTTGAAACATTTGAATTTTGACTTATCCACCATGTTTCTATTTGGCTTGGCTGCTCCAAAGTTCTTCTTGAACTTGAGCTTGGCAAATCTCCTTGAAAGAAATGCTAGGTGCTCATCAATGTCCTCCATGTCATCTTGGCTCAATGATTCTTCACTTTCTGCAGCTAGCCCCTTGCCCTTATTTTCACAGACCTTTGAAGTTGATTCTACAACTTCCATCTTCACTTCCTTCTACTTTTCCAGATCAGCAACTAGTGCAATGGATCCTCCTTTCTTCTTTCCTCTCTCCATTCTTTTATCCTGCTCTATCTCAAGCTCATAGGTCTTCAGAATGCCATACAGTCTCTCCAAAGTAAACTCCTTATAATCTTGTGAGTTTCTCAATGAGACTGTCATTGGCTTCCATTCCTTTGGAAGAGATCTGGGAAATTTCAGATTGGAATCTTTAGTCTGATAGACTCTTTCATGCAACTTAAGAGCATTTAGTAGTTTTTGGAATCTACTAAAAATGTCAGTGAGTGACTCACTTTCTTCATTGTGAAAATGCTCATATTGCTGAATCAGGAGCTGCATTTTATTTTCTCTTACTTGCTCAGTGCCATCACAAATTATCTGTATTGTGTCCCAAACTTCCTTGGCAGTTTTGCAGTTGATAATATTATCAAACATGTCTGCATCAACTCCATTGAACAGAATGTTCATGGCCTTTTTATCCTTCCTGACTTGTTCAATATCAGGGTCAGACCATTCGTGCCTTGGCTTTGGAACAGATGGCTCATTTCCTGTTGCAGCTCTCATTGGAACATGAGGGCCTCTTTCTATGCATTCCACATAGGCCTCATCTTGAGAAAGCATATGAAGATGCATCTTTACCTTCCAATTATGGTAATTATCTTTATCAAGAAAAGGAATCTTGACTCCAACATCTTTCTCGTTCATCTTGCTGAATTGTTTTGATCTTTAAACTCTTTGTAGATTAAGAGCTTGCTCTGATACCAATTGTTATTCCCTTAACAATATAGCAAGAATTACAGAAGGGGGGTTGAATGGAATTATTGAACCTTTTTCTCGAAATAAAAATGTTCAACTCGAATATAGATATAATGTTTAGATTAGCACAATGCGGAATATAAACTTAATTGAATCAAAATATAAGTAATTAAAAACAAGAGTCTTTAAAAACTTTCTGGTGGATTTAAACAATTCCACCAGAGATATATATAATATATCGAGAGGACTCTGTGTGCAGGAATGCTCACAGCTGCTTACAAATTGAACTACTGAGAATTCAGGAAATGCTAATGATTCTGCTTACAAAGATTTCTCTATTTTTGTGTTTCTCAGCTATCTCAGTTCTTTTTCTATTTGCTACACTCTTGGTTTATATAATACCAAAATTACAAAGTCAAAAAGACTAAACAAATATAAAAACTATCAGGCTTAAGCTTTGCTATTTTTCGTCCTCTATTACCCAGTTAATGGGCTTCCACAGTGTGTTTGTATACATCTCGACGGCTGTGTGTCAGCTTTCACTGTTCAACTGCTGTTTGAATTTTTCATATGATCATCCGTCGACTTTCAGAACATCCGTTGATGGCTTAATTGATCATCCGTCGACTGCTATATTAAACATCCGTTGATAGTCATTTGATCATCCATCGATGGCTTTGTTAATCATCCGTCGATAGCTATTTTGGCACTTGACTCAATTTCACTTATGCAGAATTACAAGACATCACTTATGTACAATTAATCAACCTATTCTGCATATCTAGTTAAAGTCAACATGACTTATATGCTACTACAGATTCTATACAAAGGTGCATACATACCTGTGCTATAAACTTATTATTACATAAGCTACTCCCTCGATGGATAATAAGTTAATCATCCGTCGGGACTATAATGAGTTATCCGTCGGGACTATAATTCTTATCCGTCGAGTGCTACATAATTTCACTAAGTAAAATCTACTTAGATGTTTTGTTTATGAAATCATCAAGTATACAACATATGCACAACATAAGAAATGAGAAAAATTATAAAAAGAAAGAAGATAAAAACTATGAATGCCAAAGGAAAAAGACGTACCGTTGCCAAAGCCTGAGCTCCGAAAAGCTCGTTAGCCTCCAAGTCCTATTGAAGGACAAAGTCTTGATAGGCAACAGGGGAAATAGAATGCATAGACCATTCCTTGGCAAGCGCTGTGTTGCCAACAATCGAATCCTTGCCCCGGATTCCCCAAGCGGGTTGGAAGAAAGCCCCTAGTTTTTGTTTGGTACATAAAAGTTGGCTGGGGCCTTCTTCACCTGGTTCCTTCGCCTGGAGTAGAAACTCTGGGAAACGATCCCCGAGGCGCGGGTCTTTGAAGACCTTCCCAGCGTGTTTCATCCTGGTTGTCTCCAGGTCTTTAGGCTTTGTAGCCTCCTCAATCTTCTCAGCTACTGCAACAAATAATGAAAGTGAGTTGAGAAATTAGCAAGGTAAAAAATGGAAGAAACGAAGACAACTAGAGAAGGAAGGAAACATACTCTTTTTAGGAACGGGAGAAAGGCCGCGTTCTACAAGAACGGGGTCCCTGATAAGATACCAAGAATGGGAAGTCCCATTATCTTGAGTAAGGAGGTCGAAAGCTCTGGTCTCCCGTTCACTATGTGGGGAACGGTTGGGCGCTGGTTCAAAGAAACCCACCCTGGATTCTTGTCAGGGCTGTTCTTGAACTGAAAAATCTTTCTAAAAACAGCAACAGAGGTAGGGACATTGTGCTTGGCGCATTGCGACAGGTAGCACAGAATCAACCTCCAAGAGTTTGGAGGGAGTTGACAAGGGCTGATCCCCACGCCTGCTAACAAAACAGGGATAAATGGGTGAAAGGGGAGTCTAATACCTGCCCTTAGAGTGTCCCTGTAGACACATAGTGCGTCCGTCCTCCATTGACAGGCCCTGTCGACCGGACCCGCAAGAAATAGCTTAAAAGGTTGCTTGATTTTTAAGCAACTACTCAACTTGTCCAGCTCCTTTGGATCCCGCAAGGCGCTGATATGGTCGTGCACGTCCAAATGCACATCAGACGAGTACTCGTCCCCAAAAGTATTGATCATATCAATCAAGGAAGTGTACCTTGATCGAATGGGGAATTCACTGGATTTTCTGGCCACGTTCATCTTGGCCAAACGAGTCATCTTCTTATCAGCCATCTGAAAAAAAAGAGGGCACATAAGAAGATAATTTTAAAACGTGAACTATGCAAAAGCAAGCTCAAAAAGAAAAAAAGGAAATGTGTTTACCTGAAGTAATGCTGCTAAAAGAGGCTGGCTTGCTAAGTGGAGGATTTGGGGCTTTAAATACTCTGACCTACAGTTATTCTCTGAGATCCTTAATAGAAGAAAAAAGAAGGAGAATTTAGATATGAGAAAGTGAGGAATAATAGACTCTACTCACTCCTTTATATAGGGGAAAAAGTGAAGTTGAAGGGACAAAAAGCCCAGTAAGAATAAAGGCCCAAAGAAGAAAGCCCAGAAATGGAACATTCCAGAATACTCCAAGGAATTCCCAAGAAAATAAATAAAAATTCCCGAGAATTCTAGAGAATCCTAAAGAAGGTGTTTTAATATATCAAAGTCCAAAATAATATGGAAGAGGCACAATGGGAGGCCCAAATCCAATTAGGATTTGGAAAAATAGAAGGCCCAAATCTAATTAGGATTTGGAAAAATAGAAGGCCCAAATCCAATTAGGATTTGGAAAAATAGAAGGCCCAAATCCAATTAGGATTTAGAATAATACAGGCCCAAATCAAAGCCCTAAAAAGAGAAGGCCCAATCCAAATTGAATTAGAAGGAAGCCCAATAAGACCATGATTGAGATCGAATTCCAGGTCGTGAATTCTATTCGAATTCTTTCGAACAGACACCCAAAAATTACGGGTAAAAAAGAACAGGATTGAGGTCGAAAGCCAGGTGAATAAGACCAGGATTGAGGTCGAATTCCAGGTCGTGAATTCTATTCGAATTCTTTCGAATAGACATTCAAAAATTACGGGTAAATAAGACCAGGATTGAGGTCGAATTCCTGAATCAAGCACAATATTTTTCAAGAATAAGTGCAGAAACCTCGACTAAGATCAAGGTCGAAGGTTCGACTAGGATCTTGGTCGAAATCCAGGTCGTGAATCCTAGTCGAAACCTTTCGACCAGAAAACAAATAAGCACAAAAATCTCGACTAAGATCTAGGTCGAAGGTTCGACTAGGATCCTGGTCGAAATCCAGGTCGTGAATCCTAGTCAAAACCTGACGACCAGGAAATAAAGAAAGACATAAATTTTGACCAAAATCCAGGTCGAAGATTCGACTAGGATCCTGGTTGAAATCCAGGTCGTGGATCCTAGTCGAAGTCCTTCGACCAGGGTTAAAAGGCCGGCCCAAAATTCGACTAGGATCCAGGTCGAAATTTCGACTAGGATCCTGGTCGAAAAAGGGCTGAAAATTTGAAAATATTTGTGAAAAATTGCAGAAAATTTGAAAAAATACCAGAAAATTCCTAAAAATAGGGAGAAGGTAAGAAAATAAAAAGGAAAGTTTTTAAACGACCCTGAAGCCGCGTACAAGGCAAATCGTTGTAAACGTGTAGGTCGCTCCAAACTTTACGCAAAACGATACCCTGAAAGGGAATGAACAAACTTAACTTTTACAAAATCTTATACGGTTTCCCGAAAGTTTGGGGGAAAATGATAGGGATAAATAAATCCTGATTGTGTAATTAAATATTATATTAATTATACATGATTTGGGCTGGTAGGCCGAATAAGAAGATGTATGACATTCAGACCAAAAAGGGTAACACATTGATCATGCCTGATAGACCAGATCAGGCCTGATGGAACAAAGAAGGCCCAAAAACTCTGAATATTAATTAATTTCCTAATTAATTAATAAGGAAAAAATCAGCTATTGAGAAGAGTCCCAATAAGGACATAAATCCTTGCAGATTAGCCTCTAAGGGACCTAGAAGGATAAGGAATCAATTTCCTACTATTTAGGACTCCAAAGTCCATTCTAATTCTGAAACTTGCCTACCAAGTCTCCTATACCAAGTCCAATTCAAGGACCACCAACATCTATATAAGGGGCCTCACCCCACAAATTAGAACTACATTTTTTGGCTTGATTCTCTAATTCACAAAGATACGTAGGCATCTCGTAAAGGCAGAGTTAAGCTACGAAATACGGGAGCAACTATTAAAGGCCTTGAGCTCCCGAACCTTGGTAATAAATACAGCAAATAATAACCTAGTTTTTTATCCATAACATATATCAAATTGATTATTTAAAAAAAATAAAAACAACAAATTTCATATCTTAATTAAAAATTTGAATTCATATTAATTTTTAAAAATTGGAGAGACTAAAAATATCGTGCAATGCACGGGCCCTAAACTAGTACTTATATAAAAGACGAGTGTGTTTATTTAATATTTTTAATATTATTTCAAACTATTTTTTTAATTTTGACAAATTTTTTAATTTAAAAAATGTTAGGTCACACTTTCACTGTAGAGGGGGTGAATACAGTGTTTATTACAATCAAATCAAACTTCAAGAACTTATGTAACAGAAAACAAACTTTATTTAAACAATAAACTCTGTTACAATCTGAAACTGTTATCTCTCAGTGATGAACAAAATATCACGAGAGCTGCTAGGGTTATAGTACATAATATTCTCGATAATGATAACACTTATAGTGTAAACCCTATGTCTGTGTTTATATACTACACAGTTACAAGATAATCGCTAATTGATATGGAATATAATTCTGCTTCCTAAAATATATCAATCAGATATCTTCTATTCCAAGTATTCCATTCTTCACGGAATTCCTTCTTCATGCATATCTCTTCTTATGTTTATCTTGATCTTCTTAACTTTAATCAGCTACTGTCATTATCTGATCATCCTTCAGCACTTAAGTTCTGATATCTATCTACTGATGACATAAGTACTGATATCCCTTAAGTTCTGTCGTCCAGTAAAAGTACTGATCAGTTAAGTACTGATTTGTTCTGTTCAAATAAGATCTGAAATCTAAACATAAAACATATTAGCCATGACATTATCAAATATATCTAACAATCTCCCCCAACTTGTAAATTAGCAAAATATACAAGTTTAACAGATATTTGATGATGTCAAAAACATTAAGTACAAATGCATGAGAAATAGACAAGATAACTACAACTTACAGTCCTTAAAGCTTTTACCAATTTAACTTCTGATAACAACTTTGGTCTGTATACACATCAGAATTTTAAGTAGTTGTAGATCTTTGACTTGGCTTCATCATTTTCTGATCTCTCTGATGTCAGGAGTTGTTCTGAGATAATTCTTCAACAAACATTTCTCTGCATATCTGAGTTCATCAATCATTCTCCGTTTGACATCTTTAAGCTCTGCAGTATCTTCACCAGTTTGAAATATTGTAGCTCTGAGATCATTAATCTTTGCTTTTCTCAACTCCCGATCTAGTCTTATGACATAAGCTTTGTTAGACTCTAGATTGAATTCAAGCCCCTTAATACCAAGATATGTTCTGATCTGTGCAGTATTAGGCTTCATATCAACAATATCACCATTGTGACTTCTGTACTTTGGAACATATCTGCTGTCAGACTTAACAGAATAAAGCCTTTTCTGTCTCTGAATCTGTTCCTTTAAGTAGTTTGCAGCAGTCTCTGTTATTCTGTCATCCACTTGAAGTAAGAAAAGTACATGCTCCAATTCTTCAAAATACTTTAAAGGAATGGCATTTTGTCTTATATGATAAACCCTACCATCTGTCATGAAATACAACATGATGTATTCTTTCAAGTAGGTATGGTAAACCATCTGTACAGATTCTAGTTGATTCAATCTCTCAGGAGTTGCTCCAATACCTGGTTCACTCAAGGAAGTTGGATCATCGGTAGTGTTGTGTACTCTTCTTTCATCAGCACTTCCCAATCCAGTTTTATCTCTAGCTTCCTTTCCAGTAACTACTCTTGCTTCAAAACCACTTGGAGTAGTCTTCAAAGATTGAGTCTGTTTTGCTTTAGTGAATCCTGGTAGGAGTGTTTTAGATTTATTTTCTGATATCAAGTTAACTTGAGCACTGTCAGAGGTTACTTGCTTCTTCTGAATATCAGAACTTACAATTTCTTGACTCTGAACAACTTGAGCCATGTCAGAGGTTGTTTTAAGAACTTTTCTTGAAGTCAGAGCAAGATTATCTTTTCCATCAGTAATTTCTTCTTCCTCAGGAGGTACATAAGGCTTGATAGGTTCACCAACCTTTTCTTTACCCTTAGATCTTGGATCTATCTGTGGTTGTGATCTAGCCAAAGTTTCTTCAGTATGTATCCTTTCTTTGATCACAATGCCTTTAGGTTTTGGAAGTAACTTTTTACCAGAAGCTTCAGATTTAGATGTGACTTTCTCTGATTTAAGTCTGGCTTCTTCTTCCTTTAAACTTTCCAAGTCCATCCCTGGATTTTCTTGAAGAAATAACTGTCTTGACATTTCCTCATCAAGATCTAGAAGTTCATCAGAACTTATCCTTTTACCAGCAGCAGAACTTATTCTTTTCCCAGTATCAGAACTTGTTCTGTGACTAGCTTGTCTTGATGTAAACCTTCTACCTTGACTATGACCACTACCCATTCCAGAGTTTCCTTGGTCATCTTTTCCATCATCCTTTCCTTGCAGTGACTTGTTGGTTTTGCATTTGGACTTAATTACCTTCTCCCCCTTTTTGGCATCAGCAGGTAATAAAAGAGAGATAAGTAGTTCCACTGAGGTCTGGATTTCAGTAAGTTGTGATTGCTGAGAAGCTTGATTTGTCAGAATTTGATCAATCTGAGCTTGTTGCTTCTCTTGAGTTTTCTCAATATAAGCAACCCTGTCAATGGTAGGTTGGAAGAACTTTTTCTTATCAATTTTCCAAACTTGTTCCTGTTTGATAAAGTTCTCCTGAATCTTGTGTAGCTCTGCATGAGTGTTGGAATGAAGATCTTGTAGATGTTTAGTACTCAATGCAGTGACTCTAAGCTGGGTTTTAAAATCATCAGAATGTAACATGTCATCAGCTTTAGTCAAGTGCTCAACAAGATGTAAAGCATTTGGAACACATGAAACTGAGTTCCATTCCTTAGTCCACTCCTGACCTGCAGGAGTTTCACTCCAAGGTACTGGTGCATCCCTGATAACAAACTCCTTTACCAGTTCAGACTTAGGAAGAGTCAGTGGAGGAGTATGTCCTGAAGGACCTGCTTCATTAGCATCTACAGTTGTAGCAGCTTCACCAGTATCTCCAACATTTGCAGCATCAGAACTTAGAGAATCAGTATCTTCTGATAAGACAACTGTGTGAGTAGCAATGGAGGCTTCAACATCCTCTAATTGCTGATCTGATACTAAGTTCTGATCAACAGCCATATCCTGATACTCACCTAAAATCTGATCATCAGCATCTTGATGCAGAGAAGGTGTTAGTGATAACTCAGGAGTTTGAACAGCATCAGTAACAGGTGTTGTGGAAGGATTATTTGCTGTTGGAGCTTCTAAGAAAAGTATTTCAGGCACAACCAGGTTCTGAATATCAATTTCAGCACTTGTGCCTGGATTAACAAGAGACATAGAAGGTGAATTAGCCTTGTCAGATACAGGTTCCTGAGATGGAGTTGATGGAGAAGAAGTGACTGGAGCAAATTCCTTGTCTTGTGAGATCAGAGATTCCTGATCCCCTTCCTTAGCTGCTTCCTCCTCATCATCTGAAACTGGCCTCTGTGCCCTCTGTTTCTTGTACTTCCTTGTTGATTTGGATTCCTTGGGAGTTTCAGGAACCATTATACGTCTAAGCCTCTTGAGAAGCCTAGAACCCCCAATTGCAGAATCCTTCTGAGAAGTTGCCTTCTCAGCTTCATTTACCACAGGTTCTGAAGAGGGAATCTGATCCTCAGAATCTGATTCATCTCTCAAAGTAATTCTCCTCTTCTTCTGAGATGTTTGAGGAACAGTCTTTGTTCTCTTTGGCTTAGAGGATGTAGGCTTCACAGTAGGTGCTGAAGAAAAAGGTTGAGCAGTCTGTGAAGTGGAGAGATAGGATTTGAGATAAGTTCTGAGGGTAGGTTGAGTAGAATGAGAGGTAGGGACTGAGGTTGATGGATTTTGGTTATGGTGAGTTGGTTGAACATTTGAGTAAACAGATTTGTAAGTAGCAGGATCAGCATTTACCAGAATCTGTTTCACAGACTGAGGAATCTGTAATTGTCTCACCATTGATTTCTTTGCGTCAGCATTTATCAGGTCGTTAAAGTACCTTTTTGCAACCTTAAAAGGTGGGGTTTGAGTGCTGACTAACTGGGGTTCAGCAGTACAATACGTATAAATAAGTTGACAGAATCTAGCAAAATAAACAACATCTCGATCCTCTGTCATCCTATCCCCAATAAAACCAATTATTCCAGTTGCAAAATCAAAATGAGTTTGATGGATAATAGCATACCCGATGTGCTGACTCAGAATTGGGATGGCATCAAAATTTGAACACTTGTTGCCAAAAGCCTTGGTGATGCAATCGAAGAAGAAACTCCATTCTCTTCTGATATTAGCCCGTTTCAACTGTCCAAGTTTCGTCAGACTCTTTTCATATCCCAAATCAGTCATTAACCCCCGAAGTTCTGATTCCTCTGGTATAGAGAAGGTACAATCTTCTGGAAGATGTAATGCTCTTCGTACTGTACCAGGAGTGACTACATAGGATGAATCACCCACTTGGAAGATAATACTGGGAGTTCCTCGTTTACCACCATCATCAAAAACGCCAGTCCTCCAGAACCGCAGAACTTGTTGACTTGAAAATAATTCAGGCTGAGTTAAGGCATACCCAACCTCACTATGTACAAGAAGATCTTGCACAAAATGCAATTCAGATGGAGCTTCAACATGATCAAGAATTGCAGCATAGTTGTTTGGAACAAACTTTGCTCCATCAATGATTAAATCCTTTGGTGCCATGTGAAAAAAATATTGAAATTCAAGTATGCCTGTTAGGTGTTTGAGATAATGTCTGTATGAGAAACCAACGTGAGAAAGAATGAGAAAGAGAGTAAAAGTAAGAAGAGAGATAAAGTATAAAGAAAATAAAAGATTAAAGAAATCTTCTCTCTGTTGTTCTTATACTCTGAAAAAAATGTTACCGTTGGACACCTGTCAGACATGCAGTAATAACGGATAGTTACTGGGCTCGAGAAAACAGGAATGATTACTTACCCAGTTGCCTTGTTTCAAGGAAAAACCATTTCAGTTATCAAGAGACACAGTTTTAATTCAAAATTGAAACCGTTAGCACTGATTGAATTATTTTTCACTGCAACATTAATATTCTGAAAATGAATCATGTGAAAAATGACCGAGATAATTTTGATGAATAAGTGCTGACAAAGAATCAGAACTTAAATAAAGACAAAATTTAAATTATCATCAGAATATCAAGCAGGATTTAACAACACAAGATAAAATAACTCAGAGACAAAATCTTGAAGTAAAAACAGTTTTCATTAATATATCAAGTCAATACATATATGAAATAGAAATTACATCAATACAAGATTTTCCCTAAGCTTCTAATCCTAACGTCAACAGCTTTAGTCCTAGCTAAGAAGCCTGACAAAGCTGAGGATGAAGAAGAACAGGAAGAAGACAAGATTAAGTCATCTTTCTCTTCCTATCTTCGACAAACAAGATAGCGAGTCGAATGATTCGCTCTTGCTGACGGATAGCTTCCCGCCTGTCCTCCTCCAGGCGCTCCAGATGGCGATGGTAATCCATCTCGAAGAATAGAAGGTGAGCCAGCACCTCCTGTGGGACAGAGTCCCAGATCTCCTCAGGAATGGCTGTTATATGCCACTCCTGCTGCCACTCGGCACAACTGAGCTCCATTGTGAAGGTTTGTGTGTTCAAAAACATGTTGTATCGAACCATTGTGTTTTTGACAGAAGAAGGAGGATAAGTGTGTGAGAAGAATGTGATGGAAAGACTGATGTGAAGTGGTTGCATATATAGGCAAGAGAATGCCTAGAGACGCAAATATATTTAATGCTGACAGGTAGAATTAATTCTACCTCGTCTCCCTAGACTTTGAAAAAGAATAACAGTCATTGGAAAAGGAATGTGCACATGTAACAAGAGTGAACTGTTCAAGGACGAGTGCCATTATGTTTTAACCATAGACTATTAATCTTCCACTTCAACATTTCGAAATTAATCTGAGACTGTTACCAAATTTTACTCACAGATAAGTCAAGTAAAGGGTTAGACTGAAAAATCAGAACTTAGACCTATACCAGAACTTAACAGTCATCAGAACATAATGTCTTAACTCGAACAAGGAATATCTATCTAGTAAGTTTTCATACAAGTTCTGAGGTATAGTCTTCAGGACTTAATCATCAGACCATATAACTAGAACGTGTCCTCAGAATTTGTGCAAAAATGACACAATGACTGTTTATCTAAAATAACATAGACCACCACAGAAATTTCATCATTCATATGGAGTGATGTGTGTGTGCATTAAGCTAAATAACTAATAAAGAGTAAAGTCTGATCTACTTCAGTACATCTTAGAAATAAGTCATAATTAAAATTTTGCTAAAGAGCTGTCATTATCCTGAAACCTACTGATAAATGAGTTCATGCATGAGTCCACCTCAACTGGTTTTGTGCTAATTTTATGCATCTTTAAAATTCTCTTTTACAGTGGCTTCTCAGTGTAAGTGAGTCACGACTGCTTATCAGAATTTATGCTATTATCAGAGTATTTCTCCAGTAATCATAGAGTGTGAAAAGTCACCAAGAAAAAATATTTTGCTTTTCTAATGCATATTTACTTAATACCAGCTATGCACTTGGGTCGTCCCATTCACATTTTTACTCTAGATCTCAAAGGAGTACCTGATATTATTCTTTGATTTTTTTTTTCTTTTGATAAGTGAGGTTTATCAGCACTTAGTACATTCAGCAGTTTTACTAGAATCAGAACTTAAACAGATGAGTAGCATTATTCTAATTTGGGACTTAGTAGTAAGATGAATAAAGTAAACTAAACTAAGCTCAAGTATCAGAATTTGCTTGTGTCATAAGATTTCCACAGAAATAATTACTTCTTTCATGGGATCATTTGTTTATTGAAGACTAGTAGGTCAGTATCTAGCACAATTATCCTCATAGGATTGAATAGTTACTGAAACAGACATATCACTTATCAGAGTTTAGAAACATATATCAGACAACAGTCAGTACTTAAAGACATTTATCAATTAATGCACAGAATATACAAAGAGATTAATTCTGTAAATACTGATCATAAAGTCTGATAACATAGAACAAGTTTAAGCAGATTTAGAGAAAGAACCTGAAATCATTCCAAGTTCATTTACCAATTTTGAAAAGGTAGCTTCACACAGTTGTTTTGTGAAGATATCTGCTACTTGTTGATCTGTGGGAACAAAATGCAATTCCACTGTACCTTCATCCACATGTTCCCTGATGAAATGGTACCTGATGCTGATGTGCTTTGTCATAGAGTGTTGAACTGGATTACCTGTCATAGCAATAGCACTTTGATTATCACAGTAAATAGGGATTTTGAAATATGTTAACCCATAATCCAGTAACTGATTCTTCATCCAGAGAATCTGTGCACAACAGCTTCCTGCAGCAATATACTCTGCTTCTGCAGTTGATGTGGAAATTGACTTTTGTTTCTTGCTATACCAAGAAACCAACCTGCCTCCAAGAAATTGGCAGCTACCACTTGTGCTTTTCCTGTCAATTTTGCAACCTCTGTAATCAGTAATATCTACTGAATTACCAGTATCCTTATCCAGTTTTGTTGCAGTGGCCATGGGAGTGGATGCACTTGAACAGTCTTGCATTCCAAATTTCTTCAGCAAGTTTCTGGTGTACTTAGATTGACAAATAAAAGTTCCTTCTTCACTCTGCTTGACTTGAAGGCCCAGAAAATAACTGAGTTCTCCCATCATACTCATCTGATATCTTGACTGCATTAGTTTGGCAAACTTTTTGCAAAGTTTGTCATTTGGAGACCCAAAAATAATATCATCAACATAAATCTGGATCAAAAGTAAGTCCTTGCCATGGTTGAGATAGAACAGTGTTTTGTCAATAGTTCCTCTGTTGAATCCACTTTCCAGAAGAAACTGAGCTAAAGTCTCATACCATGCTCTAGGAGCTTGCTTAAGTCCATAAAGTGCTTTATCAAGCCTGTAGACATAATCTGGATGTTTGGAATCTACAAAGCCTGGAGGTTGTTCAACATATACTTCCTCTTCCAATTCTCCATTGAGAAAAGCACTTTTCACATCCATTTGAAAGACAGTAAACTTTTTGTGAGCAGCATAAGCCATGAATATCCTTATGGCTTCTAACCTAGCAACTGGCGCAAATGTTTCATCATAGTCAATTCCCTCCTGTTGAGAATATCCTTTTGCAACCAGCCTTGCCTTGTTCCTTACAATTATGCCATCACTGTCAGTTTTGTTTCTGAATACCCACTTTGTACCAACAACCGATCTATTCTTAGGTCTTGGCACTAAGGTCCAGACTTTGTTTCTTTCAAATTCATTCAACTCTTCCTGCATTGCTTGCACCCAATCAGCATCTTGAAGAGCTTCTTCCACTTTCTTTGGCTCAGACTGAGAGAGAAAATAATTGTAAAGACATTCATTCGAAGTACCTGTTCTAGTTCTGACACCTGCCTCAGGATTTCCAATTATCAAATCAGGTGTATGTGATTTTGTCCACTTCCTTGCAGATGGAAGATTTTCTCTAGAACTGGATGCTCCCCCATGATTCATGCTGTCTTCGGTTTCATTTTCTGATGCTCCCCCTGAAACTATGCTCTCTGAGTTGGATCCTTCAGTATTTAGATTTTCAGTACTGTCAGTACTTGGCTTATCAGAACTTGACGAATCAGAATTTGAAGAGCCAGATGTATGTTCTGATGCTTCTTGAGATGTGATAATATCTTGAGTATGCTCCCCCTGCATTGGTGCATCTTCCTTTGACGTAGTCACCACAGTTTCAATAACATCAGAGTTTAATCCATCAGAATTTACAGTATCAGGACTTAGACTGTCAGGACTTGAGGTATCAGAATATGAATCTTCATTTTCAAATCTCAGCTGATCATGATCAATGCAATCTTCAAGTCCAGTGATCTTCTTGTCATCAAAAGAGACATTGATAGATTCCATGACCACTTTTGTTCTCAAATTATAGACTCTGAAGGCTTTTGTAGAAAGTGGATATCCCACAAAGATTCCCTCATCAGCTTTTAGATCAAACTTGGATAGCTGTTCAGGATGAGTCTTGAGAATAAAACACTTACATCCAAATACATGAAAGTATTTGAGATTTGGCTTCTTGTTCTTCACCATCTCATATGGTGTTTTTCCATGCTTGTTAATGAGTGTTGCATTTTGAGTAAAACAAGCAGTTTGCACAACTTCAGCCCAGAAATAGGTTGGAAGCTTTGCTTCTTCAAGCATTGTTCGTGCAGCTTCAATGAGAGTTCTATTCTTCCTTTCAACAACTCTATTTTGCTGTGGAGTTCCAGGAGCAGAAAATTCCTGCTTTATTCCATGATTTTTACAGAACTCTTCCATTATCAGATTCTTGAATTCAGTGCCATTATCACTCCTCAAAATTTTCACAGAATCTTTGATCAATTTATCCAGATGTTTGACATGATCAATCAGGATAGATGCAGTTTCACTTTTTGTGTGCAAGAAATACACCCATGTGTATCTGGTGAACTCATCTACTATGACCAACGCATATTTCTTCTTTGCAATAGACATGACATTCACTGGACCAAATAGATCAACATGAAGCAGATAATAAGGCTCAAGAATTGATGATTCAGTCTTGCTCTTGAACGAAGATTTTCTTTGTTTAGCCTTCTGACATGAGTCACAAAGACCATCAGGAACAAACACTGATTTTGGCAGTCCTCTCACAAGATCTTTCTTGATCAGTTCATTTATCTTGTTGAAGTTTAAATGAGAGAGTTTCTTGTGCCAATTCCAGCTTTCTTCAGTTGAGGCTCTACTTACTAAACAGATTGCAGAACCATCAGAACTTGTTGAAAGCTTAGCTTCATAAATGTTACCACGCCTGAATCCCTTCAGAACAATTTTTTCTTTGGATTTACTAACTATTTCACAATGTTCTGCAAAGAAATCAACATGATAACCTCTGTCACAGATTTGACTTATACTCAGTAAGTTGTGTTTAAGTCCTGAAACCAGAGCTACATCTTTAATGATGACATTCCCAAGATTGATATTGCCATATCCCAAAGTTTTTCCAATATTGCCATCTCCATAAGAAACACTTGGGCCAGCTTTCTCCACAAAGTCTGATAGCAGGGCCTTATTTCCAGTCATATGTCCTGAACATCCACTGTCCAGAACTAAAATATTTTTCCTGTTGCCCTGCAATCAAAAAGACCACTAATTATTAGTTTTAAGGACCCAGACTTGCTTGGATCCTTTGGCCTTTTTAGGTTTGTTAACATTTGCAGCGGATTTAGCATCAGATTTTATGTTAACAGTTTTCTTATCAGAACTTATACTACCAGACTTTGAATCAGAACTTACACTAGAAGGAACAACAGAAACTTTCTTTAAAGAAGGTTTTATTTGATAATAATCATAGTACAAACTATGATATTCCTTACAAGTATAAATGGAATGCCATAAACTACCACAATGAAAACAAGGATCTTGTGGTTTGTATCTAACAGACTGACTCTTAACTCCTGATTTTGTAGATAAGGAGTTAATATTCTTATTCTTCCTGCAAAAAGAAGCCAGATGGTTAGAACTTCCACAGTTATGACACGCTTTCCTAGGAGCATCAGGAACAGATTTATAGTTATTGATTTTATTCACACCTTCCTTTCCATTCCTGTTTTTCCTAGGTGATTTTACCTTGTTTGCATTCTTAACATATTTCAGCTTATGCTTAAGCTGCTTCTTTGTCATTAAGCCTATGTTAACTTCAGCTGTCTTTTCCTGTTTTAGTTTGTCAGAAGCTAATTCCTTTTTAACTTCTGATTTCTCATTTTCAGATTTTTCAGTTACAAACTTAACAGGTTTTAACTTCGGCTTTTGCTTATCAACAGGCTTAATTTCTACAGTTCCTTTTTCATTTTTATTTTCTCCATAGCCTAAGCCCTCTTTCCAGTTTCCACTGCTTAGCAAATTTTGAGTTGTTTTGCCAGAGTTAGTCCAAGTTCTGATAATTTCTCTCTCCTTTTCTAACTCAGTTTTTAGAGATTCATTCATTTTTAGCACTTCATCCCTAACATAAAAAGCATCATCTCTATCCTGCTGAGTTTGATGGAACATGACTAACTCTTTTTCTAAGAAATCATTTCTTTTCCTAAAAGCAAGATTTTCAGAAGTTAATCTTTCACATGTTAAAGTTTGATCTCTATAACTAACAAACATGGTTTTAAGATATCTTCTCAACTCATTAATATCATCAGTATGAAAAGCATAAGTAGTCTGAGGTACCTTTGTTTCAGCAGCTTCAGAACTGCTCTCAGAACTTGATTTATCAGCATTTGCCATCAATGCATAGTTCTCCTCACTTTCAGAGTCTGAGGTGTCTGTCCAGCTTTTCTGCTTTGTGACAAGAGCTTTGCCTTTGTCATTCTTGGTCTTCTTGCAATCAGGAGATATGTGGCCTTTCTCACCACAATTATAACATTTAACATTAGCGTAATCTCCTCTGTCAGACTTTCCTCCTCTTCCTTCAGATCTTCTGAAATTCTTCTTATCAGAACTTATGCCTTTCCTGGAAAACTTCTTTCCCTTCCTGAACTTCCTGTATGCAATCTTTGTGATTCCTTTCACCATAAGAGCACACAGCTTCATCATCTCCTCATCAGCATCAGTTTCAGGCAAGCTTTCAGAATCTGAGTCATCATCACTCTCAGAACTTGATGACTCAGTATCAGACTTTATGATAAGAGCTTTACCCTTGTCTTTCTTTGAGGAAGGTGGTTTAGGGGATTCCTCTTCAGCCTTGAGAGCAACTGTCCTTGACTTTCCTCCTTTCCTCTTGCTTCTTTGTTCCATCTCAAGTTCATGAGTCTTGAGCATTCCATAGATTTCATCAAGAGTTGTTTCATCAAGATTGTAGTTGTCTCTTATTGTTGTTGCCTTCAAATCCCAACATTCAGGAAGAGCTAACAGGAATTTAAGTTCATACTCCTTATTTACTAATGACAAGTCATTCAAGAGTTTGACAAATCTATCATATACATCAGTCAATGACTCATTAGTCCTAGAGTCAAAGTGTTCATACTCTTGAGTGAGTATTGTCTTTCTGTTCTTCTTAACTGTTTCAGTTCCTTGACACCTTGTCTCCAGTGCATCCCATATCTCCTTAGCAGTCTTGCAGTTGATTACCCTGTTTGACATTACATTATCAATGGCACTATGCAATAAGTGTCGTACCTTGGCATCCTTAGCAATAGATGCTATATCTTCAGCAGTGTAATCACTCTTTTCCTTTGGTACGGTCATTGCTGCTTCACCTGCAACTACAACAGCGAGCTTGGTAGGTTTGTGAGGCCCTTCCTTGATTCTATCAAGGTATTCTGGATCTGTTGCTTCCAGAAACATGGTCATCCTTACCTTCCATATGGGATATTCAGATGGTCTCAATATGGGAACTCTGATAGTCTCATATCGACTCTGAGTTGATATCTTTGATGATTCCTCAGTTTTGGTAGGCTTAGTTGGAGTTTCTGTGTCAGACATGATTGTGTTTGGATCTTTAACTGTATGTGTGTTAACAGAAGGCTCTGATACCACTTGTTAGGTCACACTTTCACTGTAGAGGGGGTGAATACAGTGTTTATTACAATCAAATCAAACTTCAAGAACTTATGTAACAGAAAACAAACTTTATTTAAACAATAAACTCTGTTACAATCTGAAACTGTTATCTCTCAGTGATGAACAAAATATCACGAGAGCTGCTAGGGTTATAGTACATAATATTCTCGATAATGATAACACTTATAGTGTAAACCCTATGTCTGTGTTTATATACTACACAGTTACAAGATAATCGCTAATTGATATGGAATATAATTCTGCTTCCTAAAATATATCAATCAGATATCTTCTATTCCAAGTATTCCATTCTTCACGGAATTCCTTCTTCATGCATATCTCTTCTTATGTTTATCTTGATCTTCTTAACTTTAATCAGCTACTGTCATTATCTGATCGTCCTTCAGCACTTAAGTTCTGATATCTATCTACTGATGACATAAGTACTGATATCCCTTAAGTTCTGTCGTCCAGTAAAAGTACTGATCAGTTAAGTACCGATTTGTTCTGTTCAAATAAGATCTGAAATCTAAACATAAAACATATTAGCCATGACATTATCAAATATATCTAACAAAAAAAAATTACAATAATCTTATATTTTTCTAAACTTTCTTTATTTTTGTCTTAAAAAATATTAAAAATTAGAATTAACTTATATTTTTTAAATTTTCTCTATTTTCTTTTCGAATATACTTACCATTTTAATATTATCCCAAACTTTCTCTTTTAACATTTTCTTTTTATGCAAGTTATATTGAATAAGGAAATATTTCGTTACTATCGAAAAAAATCGTACAAGTATTTTAGAAAATCGATATCCTTGTGCAATTATCGTAATGTTCTCTTTTTAACATTTTCTATTTTTGCAAGTTATTTTAATAAAGATATATTTCGTTATAATCGGAAAAAGCGTGCAAATATTTTAGAAAATCGATATTTTTGTGCAAATATCTTAATATACTCCAAAAAACTATTTTAACATATTTTTTTTTGCGCAAGTTATTTTAAATAAGGATTTTTTTCGTTATTATTGGAAAGAAGCGTGCAAGTATTTTTTTTAAAATTAATATCTTTGTTCAAAAATTTTAGAAAATTGATATTTATTATTTAAGTTACATGTGTGAATAGAGTATATTTTTTTTTAAAAACTGGAATTACTTAGAGAGGAGCTAAAATCTTACAAATAAAATTTTAGGATTACCTAATTAAATTTAGAATTTTGTGTGCCTATATAAGAATATTTCTAAAATTGAGTTAAGCCGTATAGAAATTCATCCCAAGCTACGTTTATTTTGGTTTTGTTTGAGATTAAGAATTTCATGAATTACAAGTTTGTTTCCGATTTATAGTTAAGTTACTGTTTGACCATGTTTATACTTCGAAAAATTTCATATCTCAAAATTATTTACACACTTATAAATCATGTTAAATTTTTAAAATCATATTTATAATATGATAACATGTATTGTCTTTGTGTTGATCACATGATTTATTTAATATCTTTGTCGAATGTGAATTATATAATTTAAATATGCGCATAAATTAAATTTTTATATTTATTTAAATACATGAAATAGTAGTGTTGTTGGCGACTGGTTTTTAAAAATAATTATATTGTTTGCTTGAATTAATTAGTTAAATACATATATTAGTGTTAAATTAGGACTCTCTGCTCAAAAAATCTTGACAGAAGTCGGTATTATAAAAAATTTATATTTTTTTTACTTCTCTTGCTTACGTATATTTAAATTTTATTATATTATAATTTTTTCCCAAGTAATTTTCCTAAAATTGTTCAAACTGTCACCGCGAAGCGCAACCGTTAGTAATCAAACCTGAATCTTGATGATAAGTAAATCACATAGCATAATTATGTTAAGATAAATTGTAGCCTTCAACGGCTAACCATCTTAAGGGATAGTCGTTGAAGGAGTAGCTCATTAGCTGATGAGGTCTTTATAACATTTCTTGTGAGATTTTTGTTGTAGATAGTGTTGTTATTTATTCAAAAGTCATGTTGACTCAATGGGTAATTTAGAATATGGCGGCTTATTGTAAATTTGATACCATGTAATTATGATTAAGTGAAGTGAGCTATCAACTGCTAAGTGAAGCTACAATATCATCTCTTAACAACAACTCATCAACGGCTAATCTAATCGCTACAAAGACTAGGGAAACTCAAATAGCTGGTGATAGTGACTGTTGATGGAGGAATCTGGTAACAACAAAGATTGAGTCTTCTCTCCGGAATTAAGATTTATGACGGTGGTTCTTCGCCGGAAAATCAAGAGGTGTGTGGTGGTTTGTGGTTGTTTTAGGCTGAGATTGATCAGAGTAAGTGGTGGCTCTCTTATTAGTTCTCAACTTCTTACCCTCTTAATGTGCCTACGTACCCTTTATATAGGGATCAAGCCTGACGTAGTTATCGTGGAACAAGAAATCTAATGGGCTTAGACTTCTTATTCCTAGGCCCGGTAGAAACCCATCCAGAATTCGTCTTCCGCTAGCTTTAGGAATGTCCAACTATGAGGCCCAATCGTGAAGGCCCAAGGCTCATCCGTAATCGTAGGACTTCACGGACAATGCATCTCCCTGCGCAAGGATAACACTCCGCTATAGCTATCTCCCTTGATTTACGGACGCAGGTATAGCCACGGTTCACCCCAAATGCCGGATGCGTCCCTGTCCCCCGAATGAGGATAACCCACCAGATAACAGGACAGGTGATCCCAAGCTCTTGGGTGCAAAGTGCAGGATGACTCCAAAGTTCTCCAACGAGAACACCCGTTGAATACAAGAACAGAGTTCCCAAAGCACACACCAATGTTAACCCCGCACCCCCAACGAGGACACCTGTTGAATACAGGAGGAGACCTTCAATCATCAGGCATACCCCTGGAGGCCTTCAAGCTTTTCATAGACATCCCCCTTCTTGACCGTCTCAAGGAGGGAATTCTTCAAAGAGTACCTGCAATAAATACGTTAGTAGAAATAATCTCCACTACTCCTCTCCATGCAATACCGATTTTGACTATAGTTAATCCACATTTGACCCGAGTAAATCCAATGCCAAATTTTGGGTATAACAACTACCCCCCAAATTCCATTTGCAGTTGAAAACAAAATTGGAATTTTTATCCTTAAATTCAAGCAAAGAAATTTGGCTCACAAACACAGGACGCGTCAATTATTGAGGATGCGTCTTTCCTTTACTTTATACTCATGGCATACAGCTGTCCTCCACGTCATCTAACCCTCTTCTATAAATACCCTAAAAGAGAACTCCCATCGACATTTTACCCTTTTCTCTCTCAGAAAACCGCCATCGCCGCCGCCTCTACACTTCAAGTTTAAAACTCCGACGATTCAGCCGGCCATTTCTCGATTTATTTAGCTCAATCCAACCCTCAACTTATGAGGTACGTAAATCATCTTTTATTTCTTTATTTGGTCGAGTAATGCAACCGCAATAAATGAAAAACCGTTCGTATGCTTCATTTCTCCTTTGACTATTCTTCATTCCCTTTTGCATATATATGTGTGTGTATATGTAAAAACATCTTATTTAGCTCCTTTGATTCTCTAATTACATGTTTTTAGGTTCTTAGAGAATATCCCCCAAATTGCTTATAACCGATTAGAATTCCCACGCATTCTACTAGTTTAGGACGCGTCATCCTCAAAGGGCGCATCTGGTTTAAGACATGTATTTAAGTTGTTTTAACCAAAGATCATATAGAGGCAGTACCTTACTTGGACGCGTCATCGTAGTACGTCTCCTGCGATAGATTCTTAGGATGCGTCCTCGTACGTTTCCAGTATCTTCCCTTTGTTCTCTTCTATTCTTTTTTTTATGTGGACGCGTCCTCAAGTTTTTTTTCCTTCTTTTACAGCTGGAGGACGCGTCTTCTTCGTCACCTTTCCATCCATTCAAAGTTCTCAATAAACGCCTTGGTATCTACTCCCCACAATTGATCTCTTTCAAACCCGATTTCCCTGAATTTCACAGGACGAGTTCCTTCCTTAAAGCAGAAAGACGCGTATTCGAATCTCTCAAATCAAAGACTTCTATAATGTCTGATTCTAGTTCCGATTCTATGGATCACGTCCCCATAAGCTCTAGAATGAAAAAGAAAGGATTTAATCGAAAAAGAACTCCGATTATCAATGTTAGGGCTGCTATCGAAGATTGGACGGATGATGAAATTGTACCCACAACCAGCCAACAACCCCTACGCATGATTACTTTAGATGAGGATGCGTCCACTTCTCAGGACACGACTCTTTCACAGGACGCGTCCCCTCTCAGCATTAGTGAATTCGAAAAGAGGATTCCTGACCCTGAAAAATACCCTGTGTCTCCTCAAAATCCGATTCGCCCCTCGAACACTGGGAACCCTCAGATGTTGAAGTGGATTATGACTGGACAAAGCTTGGTGCTCTAACCGAGGCAGAGAAAAATGGTCGGAGGAAAAAAGAAAGCAAGCTAGCTTGTGTAGCCCTCGACTCCACTACAACTAAGTTGGAGATCCAGTGGCACATAAAATACTATGACATGGAGGGCATCTGGGCACACCCTCTTCGTACAATGAGGCCACACATCTTCAACATCAGGAATCAAAGGATCCCTAGAATGCTGCTCACACCAAAACTGACCTCTCTAAGCGTGGGTCGCCCTTGCACCCATACATCAAAAAGATTTTGAAATGGTATGACGTTGCCCCAGTTCAATTATCTCCAAACTTGTACAAACTAGCATGGGTTTTGTACATCATGTACCACAATCTTGGACTGGGCACGCCCTCCATGAAGAAATTCAGCTTCTTCTACAGCATCAGAAAATCCATTCCAGGCTACCATTTCTTTGTAGTCAACAAGTGGTTGAACAACAAAGGATTTAATGAGGGCAAGATCAGCCACGAGAGGGATTGGAAGGAACCTTTCTTCTACATCTATGATGTCAAGGGAACCCGGGTTCGCTTCAACTTAGAATCAAGTAAGTGATTTCCAAAACACGTCCTCATAAGCTTGACGCGTCCTCTTACTCTGGACGCGTCCTCTTTTATAAAATTTTCGTTTCCCTTAACAAGTCCTCATTTCATTTTCTTTTTATCTTTAGACAAAAGAGTTCAAAAGGAACTAACAGGAAAAAGAAAAAAGAGAGCAGAGAAAGTACTTCAGTATGCTGAGAAACACTTCAACCTCAAGGACATGATTACAGAAGACAACCACAAACTAGTGGGTGTTATCCGCCCGAATTGGTTCTTTCTGCAAATTTCGTGAATTTCGTAATGGAAATCCTGTTCTCACAGTCTCAGAAAAAGCCAAGGGCCTTAGTGCCGCAGAACTGGTCGAGATTGATATCAGTAAGCAATTTGACTTAGAACAAGGTAAGTATATATGAGAGAGGACGCGTCATCCTTTTTGGACGCGTCCAAAGCTACAGAATTAGCTTCTTATTTTAAAAGTGCCAACTCACCAAAATTTATAGGACGCGTCATGATTCTTTGACGTGTCATGCGTATGTTTGTCTTTCTTTTTACACGCAAAACTTGATCTAATTTACAGGCTTTTCATGCATATATGACTTTTTTTGGGCGCGCCTTATTTTTAGGGCGCGTCTTCCTGCAATATTTGTGACCGACATCGTTAGCATATCACTCATATTTCTTCATAATCTACGTCGTAGCCAATATATACTCCAGTAGGACGCGTCGTACGTTCATGACGTGTCATAATCACATATATATGCACTCTCTATGTCTTTGCATACATTTTTCTTGACATATCTCCATGCATTTACATGTCTTTATGTGCATTCTAATTGACATTTACGCATCGACAATCTTTGAATTATGTTCTTGGCGCATCCTACTATCAGGATGCCTCTACCTTATTTAACTAATGTTTCTCCATGTTTACATCACAGACATGGCATCTCTCCCAAAAGGTTTCGCTATTGGAGCTTCAAAAAAGTTAAGGGAAAAAAAGCAAACTCCTGTTCTGACCCAAAGGTGAAAAATCCTACTCCTGCTGTGACTCCTCCACCTTCACCCAAGATCATTGCCACCATAATTCCCGACATCCCTGTGAATGAGGACGCGTCCTCAAAGCGTTAAAAGACTGTTCCTGGTGTCCAATCCTTCGTCCTCAAATATTCTGGGGCATCATCGTCCGGTGCTTTCACTGAAGATGAAGTAAGGGGCTGGACTTTCAGAACCGAGCAGCAAACAGAGGAAGCTATGGTAAGGGTTGCAGTTGAGCTTCACATGCATGCAAGGCAGAACACCAACATGGCTGCCAGACCCAGGGCGCGTCTTGCTGCCACTGACACTGCAAAGAGCCAAGATGAAGACAAAGTCAAATCCTTAGAAAAGTATATCAACTTGCTCACCCAAGAAAAAGATTCCGAGATCAAGCGCCTGCAGGAGGACAAGACGCGTCTTGAGGGTGAGAGAGCAGTGTTGGAAGACAATGTCACCTCAATGGAGAAGGCTATGGAGGATGTGATCTCTCTGAATTCCACAATACAACTAGAGCTTGATAATCTGAATGATGACAGGCTGCATGGCTGGAAAGAGGAGAAGAAGTTAGTGTACCAAACTGATTTTGCAGCCGGCTTTGAAGAGTGGTGTTCTGGGTTCATAGCAAATCACCCAGCATACACTTTTTCTAAGTTTGATGAAGACATCCAGAAATGGGTAAATGATTTCAGAATCTGGGCTGCAGATTCCATTAAAAGCAAGAGGATTTTTCTAGTCTTGGAGGAAGGTGACGCGTCCTTAACGCCTTCTCCACTTAAAGTCCAGCCTCCTCCTCCAGAAAACCAAGACAAACCTCTGGACGCGCCTCCCACCTAGGACGCGTCCTCTGTCTATTTTCGAAATTTTATCTGAACTACTTTAAGGGTGCATGCCCCTTCAAGCCTTGCAACTTGTAATGATTATTTTTGAACCTCGTTCGCTTGCACTTTTTATGAAGCTTTTCTACCTTAACCATGCAGATTTTTACTTAATTATTATGTTCTGTCGTACATTTGGGCGCGTCTTGTGTTGAGGACGCGTCTTTATTTGTTTTGGATAATACATGAGCATGATACCATGCTGTACTTGTGTATTTAGACAAGGCACAAAGCAAAATGGGGTGCGCCCTAATATCTGAAAGAGCATCAACCAAGATAACTTGGGCGCGTCCTTGGAAACAGTACGCGTCATAGTTCCATTTTTACTTGAGTTTTGTTGTTCCTTTTGACAGCCACTGCTTCAATTAACATCTGTGTAATAACCCCAAATTTTGGAATTTTTGAAACCCTTATGAATAGTGTTTTGCTGATTATGATGAATAAGAAAACTTTTCATGCCACACTATGTAGGGGTTCTTTTATTAATCTTCTGGGATATTATTAGTACTCTATGTGGTATATAAGTGTATGTAAAGATCGTCAGAATCCAAATCCGAACACTTTGATTTTTCCCGAAAATCTACCAGATACAGAAAGAATTGAGTATAAGGTAACAGAATAAAAAAGATTTAAATTCAAGGATTATAAGAGAGGATCATAAAAGGAATATAATGTATTGAGAAAGGTTAAGGAAACCTAAGTAATAAGATCCCGTGTATGATCCCTCAAACGATAAACGAAAACGAAAGTTAAGCGAAACGTATAACAGATCAGCGGTCATTAGCCAAATAATTAAAAGTTAATAAAAGAGGTTAGTGAGGATGATGTCATCAAACCAACAAGAAGAGGACAAGTGTGGAGGGTGACATCACATGATGACCAAAGCATGACATAAGGGAAGGAAGTGTGGTTGATTTATAACCACACAATTTTTCATGGTTAAAAATGATTAAAATAAAACAAAAAATCAACCAACCAAGGAAAAATCAAAAAAAATCACAAAAAACACAAAAGCTCTTCCCTTTTCTTCATCTTTGCTCTCGGCTTTCAAGGAAAAAGCAAGGAAGAAAAATCCAAAGTCCAAGCTCCACTCAAGCATAAATTCCATGGTTTGTTTTATGGATTCTACATTTCATAACTTAGCTTGGGTATGATTATAAGCTCTTGATTCAAATGGATTCATAGCTAATTAATTCACCAAAGATTAGGGTGAATAGTGTTTTCAAATTCTAACTTTGTGTTTCTTGATTTCATTTGCAAGATCAAGGTTATATAAGGATAGATCAAGGTTCTTTGAGGCTCCCTAGTAACTTTCCACCCTCCAATAATGGTATAAATCTTCACACCCTTTAGTAATAAGTTTGAATGTTGAAGTTTGGAGATGGTTTGGATGGATGAGTAGTAATTTGAATGATAAGCATGATTCGAGCTTAATTGTTAAGTAGTTTAGTTGAATTTAGAGGTGTTATAATATATGATTGGATTGAGATCCTTGAGCTTATTATGACTGAAATCAGTAGCATTGATGTGTATCTTGAGTAGTTGTTGATTGTGAGTTGATTGTGAGATGATTTGGAGTGGTTTAAATTTGGGTAATCGCGTAAACATAGCCGTCGTAAAGTCCGATTTACTTTAGGCTGTTTTTGTTCTTAACATTAAGATCCGTGAACTAACTGCTAGATTTTGACCATTGCCATGATTAGATAGTTCATGTTACGAGCTTCGTTTTGATATGTGGTTCGTTTGATTCCGATGTTCGGTTTAGGAGAAACGACCGTTTGAAGTAACGGCGTTTCGCGAACGAACCATTACCCCTCGCCTTACTTTGAAACCTTGGTTATAGACCTTAAATGACTAATTGGGGTATGAAACATTTATGTAAAGTGGACTAGGAAGTTGGTAAGGTACTCGCGAAAGAATCGCCTTAAAACCCTTAATGGTTAATTTATTAAAAATGGTGGAGCCGAGGGTACTCGAATGACTTAGGTGATTCATTAAGCGTAGGAGTGACCATAAGCAAACGTTAGGGTTCAATTGGTTAAAGTCTAGTTTCTTAAGCGACTAGGGTCTAATTCCAACTTATGTTGTTGTACATAGGTTATGGACCCACTCTAAGCTTAAGTCTATCCGGGAGCACTCAGGCAAGTTTTCTACCCGCTATACTGTTGTTGTGATGTATATATGTATATGCATTGTCTTGTGATAAATGCATGATGGTTAATTAGCAAATTCTTGCGATATATTGTAGCATGTGATATGGTATATATGCATGCCTGTTTCGTAATCTTGATACATATATCTGTTGATTCAGTTGATAATACCTATGGTAGAGATAAGCGGTATTTGCGTATACCCTTAGTATAGGGGACCCAAAGGTGAACATTTTTCTAAAATCGGGAGTCCATGTTCCCGAGTATATATATATATATTTATATATATATATATATATGAATAGTTTTCAAGGCTATTATTCGAATAAGGTTTATTCGATAACTTTATTTTTATTAATGAATATTATTTTGAATATTCATTCGAGGGCTTATGACTCCGTTTATTTTATTTAATGAATATTATTTTGAATATTCATTCGAGGGCTTATGACTCCGGTTATTTTATTTAATGAATATTATTTTGAATATTCATTCGAGGGCTTATGACTCCGTTAATTTTATTAATGAATATTATTTTGAATATTCATTCGAGGACTTATGACTCCGATTAATTACTAATTATTATTCTTTATTTTATTAAGGAATAATGTGTCGATAATCAAACTCACTTTTGATTATTCAAATAAAGATAGTACTTTCGTATAAGTATATCTTTGGTTATTTAATATTCATTGCAAGTATAAGTTTTAAAACTTCTACTTGAAATATTTTTATAAAGATTATTCTTTATGGGAATATTATTTAAATAATAATATCCAGATATATTCTAATATATTGGGACTGATTTATTTTACTAAATCAGCATCACTCCAAACATTCTTAAAAATGTTTTCGAGTCTTCGAAATGATTTTAAAGGTTAGGGCGGATCCCAAAACTCATTTTTATATTTAAGATCCTCCTTTCGAAGGGGATTTAAATACTCGCTCAAAACCTGAGGGATCCGGCTCTGTGGGGTGTTTTATATTCGCAACAAGGTTGCTGTTTTGATAAAAGAGTTTTGATTACTTACCCAACACTCGGGAAGTAAAATTCTTGGAACAAGTTAATCCATTAACAGGCATCGCCTGGGAAATATTGGTGAGTTTTCCTTTCCAACTAGATACGACTTCTTGGTGGAGCCGTATCAACAAGTTTCTACTTGGGGAAAGGGGCGACGAGCTTTACGTTTTAGAGTCATGGATTTCATCTGAACTAGGAGTGGCGTAAGTGGTCGAGTGGCGCCGGCCCAGCCTTATTATATTGGCCCAAATGGCCTGGAAGTTCCGCTAAGACGGTACATTCCTTAGGAGTCTAGTGTTCAGTTGACAAGTAAATCCGACAGGTTCTCCTCTACATGTAGAAAATGGTGGGGTTGTACTACTACGACTGATCATCGTAAGTGGTCTTCCAGGCACGACAAAACTCCCGTAATGAGTTCATCATCCAATTGGATATTTCTGCAACACTACCCAGAGCACTTCGATAGGAAGGCTACGGTTGGGCGATTGTTGAGTGTTGGAAGGGTCAAGCTTTCAAAATGATGTTTGCATCAAATGAAGTATCTCGTAACTTCATTTTATTTTGATGATATTTTAAAGATTGATTCTATACAAGTTTTGTCTTGTAGCTTAATCTATGGGGTGAACTAATTATAACTTGAACGGTGGTAGTTCAAGTAGTATTCGGAAAAGATATAAGTATATTGGAGTATCTTGTAACTTCATCTTTTAAACTTATATCTAGTAAATGATTATCTTATGCATGACAAAGATTTTCAGAAAAACGTTGAGACAAGGTTAGGTATATGAGATCACCTTGCAACGATATTTTTATACAGTTATAAACTGGAACTCTGTGTATATTATGCATGGAAGAGGACTTCCAAGATTTTGAAAAGGTATATATACATATATACTGAATATTTTGCGACTTGGTCGCGGTAAGATATCAAACTTGGTTCATTTCTTCTTGACCAAGACTTTCATGAGTACTATGAGAATGCTCATATATTGTAAATCATTATACATATTATTTTGGTGGGCTTGTTGCTCACCCTTGCTTTCTTCTTTCATCACACAACATCAGATAGACAAGATGAACAGGACCAAGCTCCCAATTCGCGAGCGGATAGGAAACGTTCCGCAGTTTCCTATAGGCGTTGATGTCGCTGTAGCTGAGGTAGGAACTACCAATAGGCTAGGCTTTCAACTTTTGATGTACCAGACTTATGTATCTTTATCAATTGTAATAATGGCAAAGAAATGTAAATTTGTTCAGAAACCCTTTTAAGGTGTATTGGCATATAATTTTGGAATAAAATGACTCGTGTTATTTTTGGATATTCATCTCTGAGACTATAACTTGCGGTGTGTGTGTGTATAATGTGGGGTCACAGTACGCAGTAATTGTTTGATTGTTAAGATTAAGTGTTGTTAAGGGATATGGAACTCGTGACAACCCGAATCCCCGACCCCGGATTTGGGGGTGTTACAGAAATGGTATCAGAGACAAGCGTTATAAACCTCAGAGATGATATGACGTTAAAATAATAAGTTCACTAAGATAATAAGAACTCTTGCCAAGTTCATAGTCGGGCTACCTACCGTAGTACTGACAGTTAAAACCCTTATGGGAACCCTTATAAATATCGTGATAGAAGCGTAGTTCGTTATCGTATATGGTAGCGGGATTCCGAACCCTGAGGTTGAGGAGCAACAACGCGATGATGTTTTATTAGTTATTGGAGATCAGATTGTGGATCCAATAGAGGGTCCTAACGCAGGACCGAATGATGTTCATATTGAGGAATTGATGACCATGGTTAGGGAAACTACCATAGGTAGGATTGGCCGGTCACTACCGGAGGTTCGTTCAAGTTTGTAAAGATAGTGGCCCCTTTAACGCGGCTTACTCGTAAGACTAAGAAGTTTGAATAGATAGAGAAATACGAGAAAAGCTTTTAACAACTGAAGCAAAGGTTGGTGACGGCCCCTATGTTGGCATTGCCGGATGGAAAAAGGAGATTTTGTGATTTGTATTGACGCTTTGCATAAGGAATTAGGGTGCTCTTATACAGCACAACAAGGTACTCGCGTACGCGTCAAGAAAATTAAGGGAGTATAAAATTCGATATCCCCACCCATGAGCTTGGGCTCGTGGCAATAGTTTTGCCCTAAAGATTGGAGGCACTACTTGTATGGAGAGAAGTGCGAGATTTACCTAAGCCATAAGTGCTCTAGTACATTTTCATGCAGAAAGAGCTCAACATGCGCCAAATGAGGTGGTTAGAGCTAATCAAGGATTACGATTATGAGATTCTTTATCATTCGGGGAAAGCCAATGTGGTGGCTGATGCCCTTAGTAAAAAGGAGAGACTCAAGATGATAATGTCTTTGAGAGAGTTTATAAGAGGTTTTGAGAAAATGGAAATAGAAGTGAAGGTAACCGGAGCCGGTACCGAAAAGCTGTTTGAGATTGCAATACTGCCCGAATTATTGGAAAAGAACAGATTGTGCCAGAAAAAGTGATGAATGAAGGGAGAGAGCCAACAAATAGATAAGAGATTATTACCGAGAAAGATGATAAGGGAATAATGAGGTATTCCTACAGATTTTGGGTTCCAAATGTTCAAGAGCTTAAAGATGAGATCTTAGATGAAAGCTAGTTTGAGGAATAAGATTTAGAGCAAACCCTGAACGTGATAGTCAGGGAGGTCGCCATCAAGATAGAAGGAACCCATAACATAATGGAGTGGAAAATGAGGATTTTAACGTATAAGATAACCCCAAGTATGGGAGAAGGATGAAACATTTCATACTAAGGAAACAGAAAGTCGAGTAAGGAAAGGAGACCCGAGACGATACTCCTATACGGCAATTCATGGACCTGTCTAAAAAGAACTTAGACTATTATCCCCAACCACCACCTTGAGGAAACAATGCGGTAGGAAATTCTTTCATGACCTTTAAGTCGCTAAGCTCTCAGAGTTCCAAGGAACAGGTTGACCCAGTCGAGGCAAGAGCCTGGCTAAAGGAAATATAGGAATCATTTGAGGTTCTAAATGATTGACGAATCACAAAAGACTGTTTTTGTCACTTACCCTCCTAAGAGAGAGGCCACCCGTTGGTGAAAAGCCAAGGAAGGCACGGAGCAAGAGATTATAATAAACTGATTAAAGTTCAGTGAAATTTTTTTCGAGAAAGTAAATCCCAAGGTTATGGAGATAGTGTAAAAGCTTTAAGAGCCGGAACAAAGGCGGACGGATATGATGAGTTATGAGTCTAAGATTGTAAAAGTTGTCAAGATTCATCTGGAGGACAAGAATCCCAGAACGACGTGATGTTTGAAGTCAATGATTAGTGGGTTCGTGAAATGGTTGTAATGGAAACGAAAATAAAAGACTGAAAAGGGCAGGAGTATAAAGGGATATAAAGGAAATAGAGTTGAGAAGTGATAAGGGAGTTAGGTATGGGAAACCCTAAGAAACCCTTGCAATAAATATAGAGAAGTGTGTCATCATCAGCGCGATGGTGACTGATCATGAGATAAATTCAAGGTTTGAAGGGATAAGCGATACGTATAGTTAATTCCCTTGAAGTTGACAGTATTCGATGAAAATTTGAGATAGATCGATTGATTAATAAGGAAACGCGGATAGACTAAGGAGACAAGAAAGTAAGAAATTAGGAAAATTGGATGAAGGAAGTGACCTTCAAGAATGTGAAGTGTAAGACTGGTGGCTTGATACCCAGAAAGGGAGACGCCAGGTATGAAAGATATCCCAACATCGAGATGACTGTTGAGATAAACAACAAAAGTAAATAAGGAAATATTAAGAAGAAGTTCACGTTGAACACGACCAATATCTTCCAGAACATCCTTGTTATCGTTACCAAATTAGGCAAGAAAAGCGGATAACCGTTGTTATCTTTTGGAGGCCATATTGATTGACCTCAGTTTGAATACAGATGTTATTGTGAAATTAGGCATATACTATCGAGGTGGGAATGATTATCCATGGAAGGATGCATGCACCTTTTTAAAGGTGGAATTAAGGATAGAACATCGGTAACTTAAAATGAATCCTATGGACATGCATAAAGGTTGGCATTTCACCCTTAATAGGGATAGTATGAGTTTTGACAGTATGAATTGGAAAGGATTAAGGTAATAACAACCTTTAAAGATCAGTAGAGAAATTTTTTTCAGAAGTATATAGACAATGATTCTGGTATTAATAAATGGTATCTTGATATGCCCTGTATCTAGGGAATACTGGAGGAACGATTCAAGGATAACCTTAGAGGTTTTACAAGGAAAAAAGTAATATTCAAAGTTCTCAAGAATAGAAATTTTGATAAAGGAAATGTGACGTAATTATAATAATGCCAAGTGGGGCATGTGTTAAACCATGAGAAAGTATGGATCGGACCAGTAAAGATCGAAATTGTTCAGGGCAATTAGGACCTAAGATAAAAGATGTTCTAAGTATGATTGAGAGTCAGTCGTGACAGTGATTAACCTCTAAAGACGGAGGCAATAACTTATGGAAAAATGGTGATATTGTTTTTTTACTTATCAGATTTTAAGGAAAACATCTTCACATAAGCAGTGATTGAAATGAGGTAGAAAATTTATTTGGAGGTGGTTAAAATGACATTGACTGTAAGGAAATTTTACTATCAGGAAAGGCCAAAGAGGTGGCCGACACTTTAAAGGTAAGAGGATAATTATAGGCGCTTGTGCCAAAGGAATACAGTGATGATGGTAAAAGCTGTGAAGGTTGTATTATGGTTTGGAAGATTGACATTCCTTCTGATGACTGTGCAATACCCAACCGTAATAGTAGTTTGGTAAATGTTTAATTCGTAAAAATCACCATGAGCGGGCTATCTATCTTAGAAGGAACTATCCTGAGAATAATCCAGGACCATGTTTCAAAAAGGACTAAACGAACCTTCGAGTTAAGTCTCTTATTGAAGGTATATGATTAAGAATGGTATTAACCTGCTATCGGTGCTTTGATTGAAACTCTTCTGCAATTTTATATGCTTCATGTCATGTATGTATGTCAGGATCAGGAGTGTTCTTCATGAATTACGAATGGTGATTATGTTAACTCCTTAGAAGAATTCTATACTACATGTATGGACTCCGTATGGTTAGATATTAAGATTTCATGGAAAGTGAATGACGGCAGTAGGTCAGTGGTGGACCATAGTAATGCAACAATGATTCTGCGAGTAATGAGCTGATTACAACCGTGAGAGTTGTATTGGAATGGATGTTGAGATTGAGTACCACTAATCGTGTCATGTTGACGTATAAGTTATCTTTGATAGAAAAACTAGGTCGATTATTTACCTTTTGAATATTTATTCTTTCTTATCAATAGAGAGTCGTATTACTATACGAGGAAGGTTGCAGTGCAAGCATAGAATTCTAATAACGATGATGTCTAGAATGAGATCCCAGATTCGATTTTCGATATCGAGGGAGTTTCAAAGGTGATTGGGTATAAGCTCGAGGAAGAGCATGGGGCCATCGAATGATGGACGGAATAGCAAAAATATTTAGGCATGTGAAATACGATGCTATAATACTTGATGTTGATATATATACGTATATGTTTTGTTCTCCTATGACAAACCTCTATAGTTCAGAGGTAGATTCCAAGCCAGATATTTTGTGGCAGTATATTTTATATATATATAATTCTCTTCAATTCGTTCTTTTCTCTCCTTTTCATTTCATATAAGCTTAGAAGAACAACCCTTCCAGAAGGGGAGGTATTGCCGAATGACTATCTATCTGTGTGATAGAAGCCTAGTAGGATACCACATGTTGTTTAATTGCTTGTCAAGTACTAAAGGCTGGCCACCTTCTGTACTAACTATGCAATAGAACAAGTGTTCATGATCATAGTGATCTCTCAACAAATTCCTTTACTTCTATATGATGGATCAAGCTTTCGAAGATGGAAGCAGCTAAAGGAAGTAGTATCAGTACGGTGGTATTCCGATTCTAACGCGTTAGTGATACTAAGGTTGACGTGGTTATTAAAAGGTTATAGAATGCTAACAAGCAAAAGTATAACTAGTATAATATTAGGAACGAAAGGTAGTAGCGATTACGAACTGGAAAGAGATGGGTATTGAGAAGCAAAAGCTCTAATGCTAAAAGCTATAATGAGAGTCTGTGCAATAGACTTGAAATAATTTGGAATGATCACTTAACGCGGATTAAGTTTTCTCATGATAATAGATCGTATATCAGGTATCGAGATGTCATCTTATGAGATCTTAAGGGAAGTCAATGCCGATCTCCCTTATGTTAGGATGATGTTGCAGAGCGCAAGACGCTCAGACCAGCAGTGGTCCAAAGGACCAAGGGTATGATAGATCTAATCAGAGGACGGCTGGTAGTAGCCCAAGATGGACATAAAAAGTATGTTGATTTGACACGAAAGGATAAAGAATAGGAAATAGGGGACCTAGTAATGTTAAAGGTATCCCTTGGAAATGATTGATGAGGTTCAAAAAGAAAGGAAAGCTAAGCTACGAATTGTTGGACCCTTTAAGGTATTAAGACGTATTGGGAAGTTAGCATACGAGCTAGCCCTACCCCCGAACATGTAGCAATTCATAACGTGTTTCACGTATCAATGTTAAGGAAGTGTAATTCGGATGCCAGATAAATAGGGGCATATGAGCGCATAGACATGCAACCAGACGTAACCTATATGGAGCAACCAGAAAGGGTTATAGACAGAAAAAGGGACAAGTGCTTAGGAGAAGGGTTATCAAACTATTCAGAGTTTGATGGAAGAACCATAATGTGGGAAAATTTACTTGAGAGTTAGAAAGTGCAATGCTAAGAAAGTATCCCTATTCATTTTCTATCTGATTCCGGGACGGAATCCTTTTAAGGAGGGGAGACTGTAATAACCCAAAATTTGGAATTTTTGAAACCCTTATGAATAGTGTTTTGCTGATTATGCTGAATAAGAAAACTTTTCATGCCACACTATGTAGGGGTTCTTTTATTGATCTTCTGGGATATTATTAGTACTCTATGTGGTATATAAGTATATGTAAAGATCGTCAGAATCCAAATCCAACACTTTGATTTTTTTCCCGGAAATCTATCAAATACAGAAAGAATTGAGTATAAGGTAACAGAATAACAAGTATTTAAATTCAAGGATTATAAGAGAGGATCATAAAAGGAATATAATGTATTGAGAAAGGTTAAGGAAACCTAAGTAATAAGATCCCGGGTATGATCCCTCAAACGATAAACGAAAACGAAAATTAAGCGAACCGTATAACAGATCAGCGGTCATTAGCCAAATAATTAAAAGCTAATCAAAGAGGTTAGTGAGGATGATGTCATCAAACCAACAAGAAGAGGACAAGTGTGGAGGGTGACATCACATGATGACCAAAGCATGACATAAGGGAAGGAAGTGTGGTTGATTTATAACCACACAATTTTTCATGGTTAAAAATGATTAAAACAAAACAAAAAATCAACCAACCAGGGCAAAATCAAAATAAATCACAAAAAACACAAAAGCTCTTCCCTTTTCTTCATCTTTGCTCTCGGCTTTCAAGGAAAAAGCAAGGAAGAAAAATCCAAAGTCCAAGCTCCACTCAAGCATAAATTCCATGGTTTGTTTTATGGATTCTACATTTCATAACTTAGCTTGGGTATGATTTTAAGCTCTTGATTCAAATGGATTCATAGCAAATTAATTCACCAAAGATTAGGGTGAATAGTGTTTTCAAATTCTAACTTTGTGTTTCTTGATTTCATTTGCAAGATCAAGGTTATATAAGGATAGATCAAGGTTCTTTGAGGCTCCCTAGTAACTTTCCACCCTCCAAGAAAGGTATAAATCTTCACAACCTTTAGTAATAAGTTTGAATGTTGAAGTTTGGAGATGGTTTGGATGGATGAGTAGTAATTTGAATGATAAGCATGATTCGAGCTTAATTGTTAAGTAGTTTAGTTGAATTTAGAGGTGTTATAATATATGATTGGATTGAGATCCTTGAGCTTATTATGACTGAAATCAGTAGAATTGATGTGTATCTTGAGTTGTTGTTGATTGTGAGTTGATTGTGAGATGATTTGGAGTGGTTTAAATTTGGGTAATCGCGTAAACATAGCCGTCGTAATGTCCGATTTACTTTAGGCTGTTTTTGTTCTTAACATTAGGACCCGTGAACTCAATGCTAGATTTTGACCATTGCAATGATTAGATAGTTCATGTTACGAGCTTTGTTTTGATATGTGGTTCGTTTGATTCCGATGTACGGTTTAGGAGAAACGACCGTTTGAAGTAACGGCGTTTCGCGAACGAACCATTACCCCTTGCCTTACTTTGAAACCTTGGTTAAGGAACTTAAATGACTAATTGGGGTATGAAACATTTATTTAAAGTGGATTAGGCAGTTGGTAAGGTACTCGCGGAAGAACCGCCTTAGAACCCTTAATGATTAATTTATTAAAAATGGTGGAGCCGAGGGTACTTGAACGACTTAGGTGATTCGTTAAGCGTATGAGTGACCATAAGCAAACGTTAGGGTTCAATTGGTTAAAGTCTAGTTTCTTAAGCGACTGGGGTCTAATTCCAACTTATGTTGTTATTCATAGGTTATCGGACCCACTCTAAGCTTAAGTCTATCCGGGAGCACTCAGACAAGTTTTCTACCCGCTATACTGTTGTTGTGATGTATATATGTATATGCATTTTTTGTGATAAATGCATGATGGTTAATTAGAAAATTCTTGTGATATATTGTAGCATGTGATATGGTATATATGCATGCCTTTTTCGTAATCTTGATACATATATCTGTTGATTCAGTTGATAATACCTATGCTAGAGATAAGCGGTATTTGCGTATACCCTTAGTATAGGGGACCCAAAGGTGAACATTTTTCTAAAACCGGGAGTCGATGTTCCCGAGTATATATAAATATATATATATATATATATATATGAATAGTTTTCAAGGCTATTATTCGAATAAGGTTTATTCGATAACTTTATTTTTATTAATGAATATTATTTTGAATATTCATTCGAGGGCTTATGACCCCGTTTATTTTAGTCATGAATATTATTTTGATTATTCATTCGAGGGCTTATGACCCCGTTTATTTTATTATTGAATATTATTTTGAATATTGATTCGAGGGCTTATGACTCCGTTAATTTTATTAATGAATATTATTTTGAATATTCATTCGAGGACTTATGACTCCGATTAATTACTAATTATTATTCTTTATTTTATTAAGGAATAATGTGTCGATAATCAAACTCACTTTTGATTATTCAAATAAAGATAGTACTTTCGTATAAGTATATCTTTGGTTATTTAATATTCATTGCAAGTATAAGTTTTAAAACTTCTACTTCAATTATTTTTATAAAGATTATTCTTTATGGGAATATTATTTAAATAATAATATTCAGATATATTCTAATATATTGGGACTGATTTATTTTATTAAATCAGCATCACTCCAAACATTCTTAAAAATATTTTCGAGTCTTCGAAATGATTTTAAAGGTTAGGGCGAATCCCAAAACTCATTTTTATATTTAAGATCCTCCTTTCGAAGGGGATTTAAATACTCGCTCAAAACCTGAGGGATCCGGCTCTGTGGGGTGTTTTATATTCGCAACAAGGTTGCTGTTTTGATAAAAGAGTTTTGATTACTTACCCAACACTCAGGAAGTAAAATTCTTGGAACAAGTTAATCCATTAACAGGCATCGCCTGGGAAATATTGGTGAGTTTTCCTTTCCAACTAGATACGACTTCTTGGTGGAGCCGTATCATCAAGTTTCTACTTGGGGAAAGGGGGGACGAGCTTTACGTTTCAGAGTCATGGATTTCATCTGAACTAGGAGTGGCGTAAGTGGTCGAGTGGCGCCAGCCCAGCCTTATTATATTGGCCCAAATGGCCTGGAAGTTCCGCTAAGACGGTACATTCCTTAGGAGTCCAGTGTTCGGTTGACAAGTAAATCCGACAGGTTCTCCTCTACATGTAGAAAATGGTGGGGTTGCACTACTATGACTGATCATCGTAAGTGGTCTTCCTGGCGCGACAAAACTCCCGTAATGAGTTCATCATACAATTGGATATTTCTGCAACACTACCCAGAGCACTTTGATAGAAAGGCTACGGTTGGGCGATTGTTGAGTGTTGGCAGGGTCAAGTTTTCAAAATGATGTTTGCATCAAATGAAGTACCTCGTAACTTCATTTTATTTTGATGATATTTTAAAGATTGATTCTATACAAGTTTTGTCTTGTAGCTTAATCTATGGGATGAACTATTTATGCATTGAACGGTGGTAGTTCAAGTAGTATTCGAAAAAGATATAAGTATATTGGAGTATCTTGTAACTTCATCTTTTAATCTTATATCTAGTTAATGATTATCTTATGCATGTCGAAGATTTTCAGAAAAACGTTGAGACAAGGTTAGATATATGAGATCACCTTGCAACGAAATTTTTATACAGTTATAAACTGGAACTCTGTGGATGTTATACATGTCAGAGGATTTCAAAGATTGTGAAAAGTATATATGTATATATATACTGAATATTTTGCGACTTGGTCGCGTTAAGATATCAGCTTGGTTCAATTCTTTTGACCAAGACTTTCATGAGTACTATGAGAATGCTCATATATTGTTAATCATTATACATATTATTTTGGTGGGCTTGTTGCTCACCCTTGCTTTCTTCTTTCATCACACAACATCAGATAGACAAGAAGAATAGGACCAAGCTCCCAATTCGCGAGCGGATAGGAAACGTTCCGCAGTTTCCTATAGGCGTTGATGTCGCTGTAGCTGAGGTAGGAACTACCAATAGGCTAGGCTTTCAACTTTTGATGTACCAGACTTATGTATCTTTATCAATTGTAATAATGGCAAAGAAATGTTAATTTATTCAGAAACCCTTTTAAGGTGTATTGGCATATAATTTTGGAATAAAATGACTCGTGTTATTTTTGGATATTCATCTCTAAGACTATAACTTGTGGTGTGTGTGTTTATTGTGGGGTCACAGTATAGAGTAGTTGATTGTTTATTAAGATTGGGTGTTATTAAGGGAAATGGAACTCGTGACAACCCGAATCCCCAACCCCAGATTTGGGGGTGTTACAGAAATGGTATCAGAGCGAAGCGTTATAAACCTCAGAGATGATGTGATGTTAAGATAATAAGTTCAATAAGATAATAAGAACTCTTGCCAAGTTCATAGTCGGACTACCTAACGTAGTACTGACAGTTAAAACCCTTATGGGAACCCTTATAAATATCGTGATTGAAGTATTGTTCGTTATCGTATATGGTAGCGGGACTCCGAACCCTGAGGTTGAGGAGCAACAACGTGATGATGTTTTATTACTTATTGGAGATCAGATTGTGGATCCGATAGAGCATCCTAACGAGGGACCGGATGATGTTCATATTGAGGACGTAGCGGTTGAGGATGTTGTCCCAGAAGGGATTGTTGCTGAGAAGAATCCCGTGGAGGATCCTGACAAGAATGAATAAAGGACCACTGAGGAATTGATGACTATGGTTAGGGAAACTACCAGAGGTAGGATTGGCCGGTTACTATCGGAGGTTCGTTCAAGTTCGTAAAGATAGTAGCCCCTTTAACGCGGCTTACTCGTAAGACTGAGAAGTTCGAATGAACGGAGAAATACGAGAACAACTTTCAAGAACTGAAGCAAAGATTGGTGAAGTCCCCTATGATGGCGTTGCCAGATGGAAAAGGAGATTTTGTGATGTGTAGTGACGCTTTGCATAAGGAATTAGGGTGCTTCTTATACAGCACAATAAGGTAATCGCGTACGCGTCAAGATAATTAAGGGAATATAAAGTTCGATATCCCCGCCCATGAGCTTAGGCTCGTGATAATAGTTTTACCCTAAATATTGGACGCACTACTTGTATGGAGAGAAGTGCGAGATTTACACAAACCATAGGAGCTCTAGTTCATTTTTACGTAGAAAGAGCTCAGCATACGCCAGAGGAGGCGGTTAGAGCTAATCAAGAATTATGATTGGGAGATTCTTTATCATTCGGGGAAAGCCAATGTGGTGGCAGATGTCCTTAGTAAAAAGGAGAGACTCAAGATGATAATGTCTTCGAAAGAGTTGATAAGAGATTTTGAGAAAATGGAAATAGAAGTGAAGGTAACCGGGGTCGGTACTGAAAGGCTGTTTGAGATTGTAATGCAGCCTGAATTATGGGAAAAGAAAATCATATTGTGCCAAGAAAAAGTGATGAATGAAGGCAGAGAGCCAATGACTGGAGAAGAGATTAATACCGAGAAAGATAATAAGGGAATAATGAGTTATTCCTACAGAATTTTGGTTCCAAACGTTCAAGAGCTTAAGGACGGGATCTTAGATGGAAGTCATAGTTCGAGGAATAAGATTAAGGGAAAACCCTGAATGTAATAATCAGGGAGGTCGCAATCAAGATGTAAGGAACCCAGAACATAATGAAGTGGAAAACAAGGATTTTAACGTATAAGATAACCCCAATTATGGGAGAAGGATGAAACATTTCATACTGAGAAAACAGAAGTCGAGTAAGGAAAGGAGACCCGAGATGGTACTCCTATACGGCAATTGATGGACCTGTCTAAAAAGAACTTAGACTATTATCCCCAACCACCACCTTGAGGAAACAATGCGGTAGGAAATTCTTTCATGACCTTTAAGTCACTAAGCTCTCAGAGTTCCAAGGAACAGGTTGACCCAGTTGAGGCAAAAGCCTGGCTAAAGGAAATATAGGAATCATTTGAGATTCTAAATGATTGACGAATCACAAAAGACTGTTTCTGTCACTTACCCTCCTAAGAGAGAGACCACCCGCTGGTGAAAGGCCAAGAAAGGCACGGAGCAAGAGGTTATGATAAACTGATTTAAGTTCAGTCAACTGTTTTCAGGAAAGTACTTCCCAAGGTTATGGAGATAGTGTAAAAGCTTTAGAACCAGAACAAAGGCGGACGAGTATGATGAACTATGAATCTAAGTTGTAAAAGTTATCAAGATTCGTTCTGAGGACACGAATCCAGAATGACGGGATGTTTGAAATCAATGCTTATGTTGTGTTGGTTCGTGAAATAATGATAAGAGAAAGGAAAATAAAAAGAAACTGAAGTGGAAAGGAATATAAAGGCAATAGAGTTTGAGAAATGATAAGGGAGTTGGGTATGAGGAAACCCTAAAGACTCGTAGCAGTAGAAATAGAAAAGTATGTAATCATCAGGATGAGGGTGATTCACCACGAGTTAAAGATGATGATTGAAGGAATAAGAGATACATATATTTTATCCCCTGTAAGTTGGGAGGATTCAAGGAAACCTTGAGATAGTTTGAAGGATAAATAATGAGACGCGGATAGACTGAGGAGACAAGAAAGTAAGAAATTAGGAAAATTGGATGAAGGAAGTGACCTTCAAGAATGTGAAGTGTAAGACCGGTGGCTTGATACCCAGGAAGGGAGACGCCAGGAATGAGAGATATCCCAACATTGAGATGACTGTTGAAATAAACAACAAAAGTAAATACAGAATTATTAAGAAGAAGTTCATGTTGAACACGACCAATATCTTCCAGAACATCCTTGTTATCGTTACCAAATCAAGCAAGAAAAGTAGATAACCGTAGTTATCTTTTGGAGGCCATATTGATTGACCTCATTTTGAATACAGATGTTATTGTGAAATTAGGCATATACTATCGAGGTGGGAAGGATTGAATAAGGCACCCTTATCAGGGATATATGACTTGATTTATCCATGAAAGGATGCATGTACCTTTTTAAAGGTGGAATTAAAGATAGAACATCGGTAACTTAAAATGAATCCTAGGGGAATGCATAAAGGTTGGCATTTCACCCTTAATAGGGATAGTATGAGTTTTGACAGTATGAATTGGAAAAGATTAAGGTAATAACAACCTTTAAGTATCAGTGGAGAATTTTTTTTCAGAAACATATAGACAATGGTTCTAGTATTAGTATAGGGTATTTTGATATGCCATGTATCTAGGGAATACAGGAGGAACGATTCAAGGATAACCTTAGAGGTTTTACAAGGAGAAAGGTAATATTCAAAATTCTCAAGAATAGAAATTTTGATAAAGGAAATATGACGTAATAAAAATAATGCCAAGTGGGGCACCTATTAAACCATGAGAAAGTATAAATTGAACCCAACGAAGGTCAAGAATGGTGAAAACAAGAAGGACCCAAGATAAGAGACGTCCTAAGTACGATCGAGAGTCAGCGTGACAATGATTAACCTCTAAAGACTGAGGCAATAACTTATGGAAAAATGGTGGTATTTTTTTTTACTCATCAGATTTTAAGGAAAGCATTTTCACATAAGCAGTGATTGAAATGAGGTAGAAAATTTATTTGGAGGTGGTTAAAATGACATTGACTGTAAGGAAATTTTACTATTAGGAAAGGCCAAAGAGGTGGCCGACACTTTAAGTGTAAGAGGACGATTATAGGCGCTCGTGCCAGAGGAATACAGTGATGATGGTTAAAGTTATGAAGGTTGTATTATGGTTTGGAAGATTGACATTCCTTCTGATGACTGTGCAATACCCAACCGTAATAGTAGTTTGGTAAATGTTTAATTCGTGTAATCGCCATGAGCGGGCTATCTATCTTAGAAGGTACTATCTTGAGATAAGCCAGGACCATGTTTAAAGAAGGACTAAATGAACCTTTGAGTTAAGTCTTCTATTGAAGGCATATGATTAAGAATGGTATTAACCTGCTATCGTTGCTTTGATTGAAACTCTTCTGCAATTTTATCTGTTTCATGTCATGAATGTACGTTAGGATCTGGAGTGTTCTTCATGAATCATGAATGGTGATTATGTTAACTCCTTAAAAGATTTTGATATGGCAAATATGGACTCTGTATGATTAGATATTAAGATTCCAAGGAAAATGAATGACTACAGTAGGTCAGCGATGGACCATAGTAATGCAACAATGATTCTACGAGTAATGAGCTGATTACAACCGTAAGAGTTGTATTAGAATGGATGTTGAGATTGAATACCACTAATCGGGTCATGGTGATGTATAAGTTATCACTGATAGACTAATTAAGTCGATTATCTATCTATTGAATATTTATTCCTTCTTAGGAATAGAGAGTCGTATTACTATACGAAGAAGGTTGCGGTGCAACCATAGAATTCTAGTAACGATGATGTATAAAATGAGATTCCAGATTCGATTTTCGATGTCAAGGGAGTTTCAAAGGTGATTGAGTATAAGCTCGAGGAAGAGCATGGGTCCATAGAATGATGGACGGAATAGCAAAAATATTTAAGCATGCAAAATGCGATGCGATAATACTTGATGTTGATATATATATATACATATGTTTTGTTCTCCTATGACAAACCTCTATAGTTCAGAGGTAGGTTCCCAGCCAGATATTTTGTGGCAGTATATTTTTTCATATATACAATTCTCTTCAATTCATTATTTTCTCTTCTTTTCATTTCATATAAACTAAGAAGAACAACCCTTCCAGAAGGGGAGGTATTGCCGAATGACTATCTATCTGTGTGATAGAAGCCGAGTAGGATACCATCTATTATTTAATTCCTTGTCAAGTACTAAAGGCTGACCACCTTCTGTACTAACTATGCAATGTAACAAGTGTTCATGATCATAGTGATCTCTCAATAAATTCTTTTACTTCTATATGAAGGACCAAGCTTTCGAAGATGGAGGCAGCTAGAGAGGAAGTGGTACCAAGTATGATGGTATTCCGATTCTAACGCGTTCGTGATACTAAGGTTGACGCGATTATTAAAAGGTTATAGAATGCTAACGAGCAAAGGTGTAACCAGTATAATATTAGGAACGGAAGGTAGTAGCGATTACAAACTGGAAAAGAATGGGTATTGAGAAGCAAAAGCTTTAAAAGCTATAATAAGAGTCTGTGCAATAGACTTGGAAGAATTTGGAATGATCACTTAACGCAGATGAGTTTTCTCACGATAATAGATCGTATGCCAGGTATCGAGATGTCGTCTTATGAGATCTTTGAGGGAAGACAATGTCGATCTCCCTTATGTTAGGATGAAGTTGTAGAGCGCAAGATGCTCGGACCATCAGTGGAATATAATAGATCTAATCAGAGGACGGCTGGGAGTAGTCCAAGATGGGCATAAGAAGTATGCTGATTTGATAATAAAAGGACAAAGAGTATGAAATAGGGGACCTAGTAATGTTATAGGTATCCCTTGGAAAGGATTGATGAGGTTCGGAAAAAAAGGAAAGTTAAGTCTACAATTTGTTGGACCCTTGGATATATTAAGACGTATTGGGAAGATAGCATATGAGCTAGCCCTACCCCCGAGCATGTAGCAAGTCATAACGTGTTTCACGTATCAATGTTAAGGAAGTGTAATTCGGATGCCAGATAAATAGGGGCATATGAGCGCATAGACATGCAACCAGACGTAACCTATATGGAGCAACCAGAAAGGGTGATAGACTGAAAAAGGGACAAGTGCTTAGGAGAAGGGTTATCAAACTATTCAGAGTTTGATGGAAGAACCACAATGTGGGAAAATTTACTTGAGAGTTAGAAAGTGCAATGCTAAGAAAGTATCCCTATTCATTTTCTATCTGATTCCGGGACGGAATCCTTTTAAGGAGGGGAGACTGTAATAACCCCAATTTTTTTTGAAATTTTTGGAAACCCTTATAAATAGTGTTTTGCTGATTATGCTGAATAAGAAAACTTTTCATGCCACACTATGTAGGGGTTCTTTTATTGATCTTCTGGGATATTATTTGTACTCTATGTGATATATAAGTGTATGTAAAGATCGTCAGAATCCAAATCCGAACACTTTGATTTTTCCCGAAAATCTACCAGATACAGAAAGAATTGAGTTTAAGGTAACAGAATAAAAAGGATTTAAATTCAAGGATTATAAGAGAGGATCATGAAAGGAATATAATGTTTTGAGAAAGGTGAAGGAAACCTAAGTAATAAGATCCTGGGTATGATCCCTCAAACGATAAACGAAAACGAAAGTTAAGCGAACCGCATAACAGATCAGCGGTCATTAGCCAAGTAATTATGAGTTAATTAAGGGGTTAGTGGATGATGATGTCATTACACCAACAAGAGGAAGACAAGTGTAACAAGGTGACATCACATGATGACCTAAGCATGACATAAGGGAAGGAGGTGTGGTTGATTAATAACCACACAATTTTTCATGGGTAAAAAGGTAATTAATCAAAAACAAAAGCTAGCAACCAAGCAAACAAATCAAAAAAACACAAAACACTTCCATTTTCAAGAAGAGCTCTCGGCTTTTCTTCTTTTTCAAAGAAGAAAATTCCAAAATTCAAGATCCAAGCCTTGTTAATTAGTGAGGTAATTATCTAAGGTTCCTTGTACATAGATATGGATATCCTATAAGTTTAAGCTCCTAATTCCTTCATAATCTCTTCCAATAAATCAAGGAAGAAGATGGTGAATAGTAACCTTCAAGAAATAACTTTGGTTTCTTGATTTTTATGAAAGTTCAAGGTAGCTTAAGCATAGATCAAGGCTTCCATGGGCATTCCAAGGATCTTTCATTGATTAAAAGCTTCAAGGAAGGTATAAATCTAAATTATCTTAGCATTAAATTGTTTGGTATAAATGATTATGATTATGGAATGATAGATTAAGTGTAGTAGTTGTTTTGTCATGTTGAGATATTAGTTGTTAAGTGTTTTTGTTGATTTTGGGAGTTAAGAGTAGCACTAGTTGTTCTTGATGATTCATGGTATGATTTGGGCTTGGTTTAAATGGTTTAAAGTGGTTGATTAGTGATATTGTCATATGGTTGTATTGGGATTGATTGGTGATGGTTTGGTGTTGAATTGGTTTGGTAAAATTTTGGGAAATCGCGTAAATATAGCCGTCGTAATGCCCGATTTACCGTAGACTGTTTTTGTTTTTAACATCAGAACCCTTGAACTCACTGTTAGGTTTTGACCATTGCCATTTTTAGATATTTCATGTTACGAGCTTCGTTTTGATATGTGGTACGCTTGAATCCGATGTACGGTTTAGGAGAAACGACCGTTTTAAGTAACGGCGTTTCGCGACCGAACCATTACCCCTCGCCATACTTTGAAACCTTGGTTAATGACCTTAAATGACTAATTGGGGTATGAAACATTTATGTAAAGTGTATTAGGCAGTTGGTAAGGCACTTGTGAAAGAATCGCCTTAAAACCCTTAATGGCTAATTTATTAAAAATGGTGGAGCCGGGGGTACTCGAGCGACTTAAGTGAATCGTTAAGCGCGAAAGCAAACGTTAGGACTCTAAATGGTTAAAGTCTAGTTTCTTAAGCGACCGGGGTTTAATTCCGACTTATGTTGTTGTTCATAGGTTATCGGACCTACTCTAAACTTAAGTCTATCCGGGAGCACTCAGGCAAGTTTTCTACCCGTTATACTATTGTTGTGATGTAAATATATGTATATGCATTATATTGTGATAAGTGCATGATTGGTTAATTAGAAAATTCTTGCGATATATTGTAGCATGTGATATGGTATATATGCATGCCTGTTTCGTATTCTTGATACATATATCTGTTGATTCAGTTGATAATACCTATGCTAGAGATAAGCGGTAATTTGCATATACCCTTAGTATAGGGGACCCAAAGGAGAACATTTTTCTAAAACCGGGAGTCGATGCTCCCGAGTATAATATATATATATATTTATATATATATATAAATAGTTTTTAAAACTATGAATCAAATAAGTTTTATTCGATAACTTTACTTTATTAATGAATATTATTTTGAATATTCATTCGAGGGCTTATGACCCCGTTTATTTTATTAATGAATATTATTTTGAATATTCATTCGAGGGCTTATGACCCCGTTTATTTTATTAATGAATATTATTTTGAATATTCATTCGAGGGCTTATAACCCCGTTTATTTTATTATTGAATATTATTTTGAATATTCATTCGAGGTCTTATGACCCCGTTTATTTTATTAATGAATATTATTTTGATTATTCATTCGAGGGCTTATGACCCCTTTTATTTTATTATTGAATATTATTTTGAATATTCATTCGAGGGCTTATGACTCCGTTTATTTTATTAATGAATATTATTTTGAATATTCATTCGAGGACTTATGACTCCGATTAATTGCTAATTATAATTCTTTATTTTATTAAGGAATAATGTGTCGATGATCAAACTCATTTTTGATTATTTAAATAAAGATAGTACTTTCGTATAAGTATATCTTCGGTTATTTAATAATCATTGCAAGTATAAGTTTTAAAACTTCTACTTCAATTATTTTTATAAAGATTATTCTTTATGGGAATATTATTTAAATAATAATATTCAGATATTTTCTAATATATTGGGACTAATTTATTTTATTAAATCAGCATTACTCCAAACATTCTTAGAAATGTTTGCGAGTTTTCAAAATGATTTTAAAAGTTAGAGCGGATCCCAAAACTCATTTTTATAATATTTAAGATCTTCCCTTCAAAGGGGATTTAAATATTCGCTCAAAACCTGAGGGATCCGGCTATGTGGTGTGTTTTATATTCGCAACAAGGTTGCTATTTCGATAAAAGAGTTTTTGATTACTTACCCAACACTCGGGAAGTAAAATTCCTGGAACAAGTTAATCCATTAACAGGCATCGCCTGGGAAATATTGGTGAGTTTTCCTTTCCAACTAGATACGACTTCTTGGTGGAGCCGTATCAACAAATTTCTACTTGGGGAAAGGGGGACGAGCTTTACGTTTCAGAGTCATGGATTTCATCTGAACTAGGAGTGGCGTAAGTGGTCGAGTAGCACCGGCCCAGCCTTATTATATTGGCCCAAATGGCCCGGAAGTTTCGCTAAGACGGTCCATTCCTTAGGAGTCCAGTGTTCGGTTGACAAGTAAATCCGACAGGTTCTCCTCTATATGTAGAAAATGGCGGGGTTGCACTACTACGACTGATCATCGTAAGTGGTCTTCCTGGCGCAGCAAACTCCCGTAATGAGTTCATCATCCAATTGGATATTTCTGCAACACTACCCAGAGCACTTCGATAGAAAGGCTACGGTTGGGCGATTGTTGAGTGTTGGCAGGGTCAAGTTTTCAAAATGATGTTTGCATCAAATGAAGTACCTCGTAACTTCATTTTATTTTGATGATATTTTAAAGATTGATTCTATACAAGTTTTGTCTTGTAGCTTAATCTATGGGATGAACTATTTATGCATTGAACGGTGGTAGTTCAAGTAGTATTCGGAAAAGATATAAGTATATTGGAGTATCTTGTAACTTCATCTTTTAATCTTATATCTAGTTAATGATTATCTTGTGCATGTCGAAGATTTTCAGAAAAACGTTGAGACAAGGTTAGATATATGAGATCACCTTGCAACGATATTTTTATACAGTTATAAACTGGAACTCTGTGGATGTTATACATGTCAGAGGATTTCAAATATTGTGAAAAGTATATATGTATATATATACTGAATATTTTGCGACTTGGTCGCGTTAAGATATCAGCTTGGTTCATTTCTTTTGACCAAGACTTTCATGAGTACTCTGAGAATGCTCATATATTGTTAATCATTATACATATTATTTTGGTGGGCTTGTTGCTCACCCTTGCTTTCTTCTTTCATCACACAATATCAGATAGACAAGAAGAACAGGACCAAGCTCCCAATTCGTGAGCGGATAGGAAACGTTCCGCAGTTTCCTATAGGCGTTGATGTCGCTGTAGCTGAGGTAGGAACTACCAATAGGCTAGGCTTTCAACTTTTGATGTACCAGACTTATGTATCTTTATCAATTGTAATAATGGCAAAGAAATGTAAATTTATTCAGAAACCCTTTTAAGGTGTATTGGCATATAATTTTGGAAGAAAATGACTCGTGTTATTTTTGGATATTCATCTCTGAGACTATAACTTGTGGTGTGTGTGTTTATTGTGGGGTCACAGTACAGAGTAGTTGATTGTTTATTAAGATTGGGTGTTATTAAGGGAAATGGAACTCGTGACAACCCGAATCCCCGACCCCGAATTTGGGGGTGTTATAAATAGGTTCCGCACTCCCATTTCCAGAGCAATCTTTAGGCCATTAATCAATGCTTCATACTCCGCATTATTATTTGTTGCATAAAATTTGAAGTGAATTGCGCTCATCAGGTGATGGCCTTCTCGAGACACGAGTACTATACCCGTACTTGCTCCTCCATTGTTAACTGCCCCATCCACATGCAAGATCCACCAGGGATGTGGTAATTCCTCCGAAAACACCTTTGCACGAGGAGGACACATCATTACTAAAGCTTTATCATCAACTGCAGAGTTAAATTTCAACAAGAAGCCGGCTAAGGCTTGTCCTTTAATCGATGTCCGGGGCATATATTCCAAATCAAACTGTCCTAACTCCACAGCCCACTTCAACATTCTCCTTGATGATTCTTGTTTTTGAAGGACTTGCTGTAGCGGGTATGCCGTACGGACTTCAATTTTATGGGCCTGGAAGTATGGTCGTAATTTTCTTGACGCAAGGATCAGGGCATAAACTAGTTTCTCCATGCTGGTGTAGCGAGTCTCAGCATCGTGCAACCGCTTGCTCACATAATACACCGGTGACTGCTGTCTGTCTTCCTCTCTTACCAGAACAGTGCTGATCGAACACTCAAATACCGCAAGGTACAGTCATAGAGATTCTCCATCTAACGGTTTTGACAGTATAGGAGGGTTTCCCAGTTGCTCCTTGATCTTTCTGAAAGCCTCTTCACATTCTGGTGTCCCTACGAAGTCTTTCCCTGCCAACTTAATCGCCTTAAAGAATTCCTTGCATCTGTCAGACGATTTGGAAATAAATCGATTCAGCGCGGCGATCCTCCCAGTTAAACTTTGCACTTGTTTCACATTGGTGGGTGATTTCATATCCAGCAGTGCCTTAATCTTTGCGGGATTGGCCTCAATTCCCCTATGGTTGACGATGAACCCGAGAAACTTGCCAGACTCCACGCCGAATACACACTTTTGTGGGTTCAACTTCATACGAAACCTCCTTAAAATGTTAAACATTTCCATCAAGTGTTCGATATGGTCATTCGCCTTCTTGGATTTTACCAACATATCATCCACATACACCTCCATGGTTCTCCCAATCTGGTTTTTGAACATCATATTCACCAACCGCTGATAGGTTGCGCCAACGTTAATCAATCCAAACGGCATTCCTATGTAGCAGTATAGCCCCTGTCGGTGATGAAGGATGTATGCTCTTGATCGGGACCATACATGCGGTGCTACATGAAACCCTTATATGATCGCTCTGGCTCTGCACATTCCATGGATCAAGAAATGCGGGCACACACGACATCCCTAACCTGCTCCATCACAGAGGTGATGAGGTCTAAGATAGTCGCAAGTTGAGCTGGATCAACCTGACCCTCAAGATGGCCTCTAGCTGTAATTCGGGTGGTAGCCTCAATCCTGTCCATGCTATAAGATAATCCTGCCAGAAGTACCCCGCCCTCAATCCTTGGTGCAGTAAGTCGATCTAATAGATCACCCCTAACATTACGGGCCTCAGACAGGCCACCCAAAGTCATATGATAATCGGCGATAAGAGAAGCCTGAGTTGTAGCATCTAGCAGTCCATGGGGTGCAGGTGGTGCAGACCCAGGGGATCCAAATGGATAACTAAGCACGGTATCAGGTGACAATGGTGCAGGAGATAAAGGTGGCATTTCCTCAGTAGATGTCGGGCTCTGGGAACAGGAATTTATGGAACCTCATGGATGTCTACAAGAACCTCTAGAAGAGGGTCTGATACTGGTATAATTGGTGCCGTGGAAGGCCCCACTCCTTCTGCCCTCATTATCCTCTGTGCCCTAGGTAACTCTTCATCCTCTAGTGCCACCCTCGCGGCCATTCTAGCTCTGGTAGTCGCCCTGACTACGGTCATCAATTCCTCAGCGGTCCTCTCTTTATTCTCTTCAGGACCCTCCACGAGATCCTCCTCGGCAGTAATCCCTTCTAGGATAACATCCTCAACTGCAATATTCCCAATATGTGTAATAACCCCAATTTTTGGAAATTTTTGAAACCCTTATGAATAGTGTTTTTGCTGAATGAGAAAACTGTTCATGCCACGCTATGTAGGGGTTCTGTTATTGATCTTATGGGATATTATTAGTACTCTATGTGGTATATAAGTGTATGTAAAGATCGTCAGAATCCAATTCTGAACACTTTGATTTTTCCCGGAAATCCACTAGATACGGAGAGAATTGAGTATAAGGTAATAGGATAAAAAGGATTTAAATTAAAGGATTATAGGAGAGGATCATAAAAGGAATATAATATATTGAGAAAGGTTAAAGGAACCTAAGTAATAAGATCCCAGGTATGATCCCTCAAACGATAAACGAAAACGAAAGTTAAGCGAACCGTATAACAGATCAGCGGTCATTAGGCAAACAATTAGGAAGTTAAGCAAAGGGATTAGAGGAAGTGATGTCACCCAACCAATGAGAAGAGGACAAGGAAGTGAGGATGACATCATGAGGATGACATAAGCATGACATGGGAAGGAAGGAGGTGTGGTGGCTTTGTAACCACACAAATCCAAGGGCAAGAAGGTAATTGACTAAAGCAAGCACAAAAACCAATCAACCAAGTCAAGTAAAATCATTTTCATCAAAAAATCAAAAGCAACCAAGGCTTTGTTCTTCATTGCTCACGGCTTTTCACTATTCAAAAGGCAAGAGAAATTCAAAATCCAAGATCCAAGCTTCCTAAATTGGTAAGATAATTCCCTAATCATCTTCATGCTTAGTTAGGACTATATCATGAGTTTAAGCCATTAATTCCTTCTCAATCTTCTTCATTTAATCAAAGAAGAAGACTATGAATAGTGTTTTCAAGTTTTTTTAACTTGAAGTTTTCTTGTTTTCTTGAAGATCCAAGCATTCTTAAGACTTCTCAAAGCTTCTTAAGGCTTCCTAGCTCCTCCCACCACTTCAAGGAAGGTATACCATCTCCAAACCCTAGATTCCTATGTATTATAAGATGATTTTGATTAGTAGGATGATATTGTAGCTTGTTGTTGTGATTTAGAGTTTGGGATTTGGAGTGGTAGTGAAATGGAATGGTAAATGTTGTGGTTTTGATTAAAAGAACTTAAGTATGATTAAAGTTAAGTTTAGGCATAAGTATGAATGATTAAATTGAATTGGTTGGGGTTGTTATGATGTGATAAGGATGGATGTTGGTTGTATGTTGGATTTGAGGTTGGTTTGTGGTTGGTTTTGTATGATTTAAAATTGGGAAATCGCGTAAACATAGCCGTCGTAACGTCCGATTTTCTTTGGACTATTTTTGTGCATAACATTAGGACCCGAGAACCCCCTGCTAGATTATTACCACTGCCATGTTTAGATAGCTCATGTTACGAGCTTCGTTTTGATATGTAGTTCGTTCGATTCCGATGCACGGTTTAGGAGAAACGACCGTTTCAAGTAACGGCGTTTCGCGAACGAAACTTTTCCCCTCGCCTTACTTTGAAACATAGGTTAAAGACCAAAAAGGGTTAATTAATGCATGAAACATTTATGGTAAGTGTGTTAGGCAGTTGGTAAGACACTCGCGAAGGAATCGCTTTAAAACTCGTAAAGGTTAAATTATTAAAAATGGTGGAGCCGAGGGTACCCGAGTGACTTAAGCAAATCAGTGAGCGCAAAACAAGCGTTAGAGTCTAAGTTAGTTAAAGTATAGATTTACAAGTGATTTTGGTTTAATTCCAACTTACTTGTTGTTTATAGGTTATCAGACTCGTCCCGAGCCTTTCTCACCCCCAAGTCGCTCAGGCAAGTATTCTATCCGTTATACTGTTGTTGTGATGAATATATGTATTTGCATTATCTTGCGATAGATGCATGTTGGATAATTAGCAAATGATGCGATATATTGTAGCATGTGATATGGTATATATGCATGCCTGTTTCATATTCTTGGAATATATATCTGTTGGTTCAGTTGATAATACCTATGCTAGAGGATAGCGGTAACTTGCATATACCCTTAGTATAGGGACCCAAAGGTGAAAATATTTTCTAAAACCGGGAGTCGAGGATCCCGAGTAATTTTGTATATATGGATATGGATATATATATATATATATATATGGTTATAGTTTCCAAACTATTAATCGAATAAGGTTTATTCGATAACTTTATTTTATTAATGAATATTATCTTGAATATTCATTCGAGGACTTATGACTCTTTTATATTATTTATTTAATATTATTTGAATATTCATTTGAGGATCTATGACTCCGAGTATTTGCTGAGGTATATTCTTTATTTTATTAAAGAATAAGGTGTCAATAATCAAACTTATTTTCGATTATTCAACTAAAGATAATACTTTCATATAAGTATATCTTTGATTATTTAGTACTCGTTTCAAGTATAAGTTTTAATACTTCTACTTCAATTATTTTTATAAAGATTATTCTTTATGGGAATATTATTTAAATATTAATATTCAGTCATTTTCTAAATATTCTGGGGACTGATTTACTTCATTAAATCAGCTTCACTCCAAACACTCTTTAAAGTGTTTTCGAGTCTTTAAAATGATTTTCAAAAGTTAGAGCGGATCCCAAAACTATTTTTATATTTAAGATCTTCCTTTTAAAAAGGGGATTTAAATACTCGCTCAAAACATGGGGGATCCGGCTCGGTGGTGTGTTTTATATTCGCAACAAGGTTGCTGTCTTGGTAAAAGAGTTTTTGATTACTTACCCAATATTCGGGAAGTAAAATTCTTGGAACAAGTTAATTCATTAACAGGCATCGCCTGGGAAATATCGGTGAGTTTTCCTTTCCAACTAGATACGACTTCTTGGTGGAGCCGTATCAACAAGTTTCTACTTGGGGAAAGGGGGAAACGAGCTTTACGTTTCAGAGTCATGGATTTCATCTGAACTAGGAGTGGCGTAAGTGGTCGAGTAGCGCCGGCCCAGCCTTATTATATTGGCCCAAATGGCCTGGAAGTTCCGCTAAGGCGGTCCATTCCTTAGGAGTTCAGTGTTCGGTTGACAAGTAAATCCGACAGGTTCTCCTCTACATGTAGAAAATGGTGGGGTTGTACTACTACGACTGATCATCGTAAGTGGTCTTCCTGGCGCGGTAAACTCCCGTAATGAGTTCATCATCCATTTGGATAATTCTGCAACACTACCCGTAGCATTTCGATTGAAAGGCTACTAATGGGTGGTTGCCGAAGCATTGACAGGGTCAAACATTTTTATTGGTGTATCCATTGAATGAAGTATCTCGTAACTTCATCTCTTTTCAAAATATTTTAAAGATCAAATATTTTCAAGTTTTATTTGTGGTCTCATCTATGGGATGACCTCGTGAATTTTATTATACTTTGAACAGTGGTAGTTCAAGTAGCTTTATAAATGATATAAGTATAGTGAAGTATTTGGTAACTTCATCCCTTGTTTTAAAACTTATATCCAGTAAGTAATTACCTTACTCACGATAAAGATTCTAGTAAGTATCCATTTAGATACTTATATTATTGTTATCACTATGTATTATCTTGCGAGCTGTAAGGCTCACTCTTGCTTTATTTCTTCATCACACAACAATAGTTAGGAAGGATGGCCAGACTCCAGCAGACCCAGCGCAAGCGCGTGGGAAGCGTCCCTCGTCTTCCCGATGATGTCGTAGCTGCTATAGCTGCAGAGGTAGATCTATTGTAGATCAGACCATCTACTTTTGAGAATCAATTATGTATAATTATAACTTGTGGCAGATAATGGCAATTAACTGTAAATTTATCAAGTAATCGTTTTGGGTTGTAATAACTTTTAAATTGTGGATTCAAAGACTTGTACTTATTTGAATTTCATCTCTGAGACTATAACGGGTTGTGGTGTGTGTTAGTGTGGGGTCACAGCATAAGGTTGTTTATTATTAATTAAGTGAAGTGTTATTGTGGAAAGAAAGACCGTGACGACCCGGATCCCCGACCCCGGATCTGGGGGTGTTACAGAAATGGTATCAGAGCTAAGCGTTAAAAACCTCAGAGATGATGGGACGTTAAGATAATAAGTTAACTAAGATAATAAGAACTCTTGCCAAGTTCATAGTCGGGCTACCTAACGTAGCACTGACAGTTAAAACCCTTATGGGAACCCTTATAAATATCGTGATAGAAGCGTAGTTCATTATCGTAGATGGTAGCGGGACTCCGAACCCTGAGGTTGAGGAGCAACAGCGTGATGATGTTTATTACTAATTGGAGATCGGATTGTGGATCCGACAGAGTGTCCTAATGCAGGACCGGATGATGTTGATATTGAGAATGTAACGGTTGAGGATGTTGTCCTAGAAGGGATAGTTGCTGAGAAGGATCCCATGGAGGATCCTGATAAGAATGAATAAAGGACCACTGATGAATTGATGACCATGGTTAGGTCGACTACCAGAGGTAGGATTGGTCGGTCACTACCAGAGGTTCGTTCAAGTTTGTAAAGATAGTAGCCCCTTTAACGCGGCTTACTCATAAGAATGAGAAGTTTGAATAGACAGAGAAATGCGAGAACAGCTGTTAAGAACTGAAGCAAAGGTTGGTGACGGCCCCTATGTTGGCGTTGCCGGATGGAAAAAGGAGATTTTATGATTTGGAAGAGACGCTTCGCACAAGGGCTTAGGGTGCGTGCTTATGCAGCACGGTAAGGTAATCGCGTACATGTCAAGACAATTAAGGTAATATGAAATTCGATATCCCCGCCCATGAGCTTAGGCTCGTGGTAATAGTTTTACCCTAAAGATTGGAGGCACTACTTGTATGGAGAGGAGTGTGAGAATTACCTAAGCCATAAGTGCTCTAGTACATTTTCACGTAGAAAGAGCTCAACATATGCCAGAGGAGGCAGTTAGAGCTAATCAAGAATAATGATTGGGAGATTCTTTATCATTCGGGGAAAGCCAATGTGGTGGCTGATGCCCTTAGTAAAAAGGAGAGACTCAAGATGATAATGTCTTTGGGAGAGTTTATAAGAGATTTTGGAAATAGTAGTGAAGGTAACCGGAGCCGGTACCGAAAAGCTGTTTGAGATTGCAATAGAGACCGAATTATTGGAAAAGAGCATACGGTGCCAGAGAAAGATGTTAAGGGAATAATGAGGTATTCCTATAGACCTTGGGTTCCGAAAATTCAAGAGCGTAAGGATGAGAACTTAGATGAGAGCCATAGTTTGAGGAATAAGATTTAGAGCAAACCCTGAACGTGATAGTCAGGGAGGTCGCCATCAAGATAGAAGGAACCCATGACATAATGGAGTGGAAAATGAGGATTTTAAATTAAAAGATGACCCCAATTATGGGGAGTAGGATGAAACATTTCATACTAAGGAAATAGAAAGTCGAGTAAGGAAAGGAGACCCGAGACGGTACTCCTATACGGCAATTCATGGACCTGTCTAAAAAGAACTTAGACTATTATCCCCAACCACCACCCTGAGGAGACAGTGCGGTGGGAAATTCTTTCATGACCTTTAAGTCGCTAAGCTCTCAGAGTTCCAAGGAACAAGCTGACCCAGTCGAGGAAGGAGCCTGGCTAAAGGAAATAGATGAATCATTTGAGACTCTAAATGATTGACGAACCACAAAAGACTGTTTTGTCACTTACCCTCCTAAGAGAGAGACCACCCGCTGGTGAAAGGCCAAGGAAGACACGGAGCAAGAGATTATAATAAACTGATTTAAGTTTAGTCAATTGTTTTCAGGAAAGTACTTCCCAAGGTTATGGAGATAGTGTAAAAGCTTAAGAGCCAGAACAAAGGCAGACGAGTATGATGAATTATGAATCTAAGTTGTAAAAGTTATCAAGATTCGTTCTGAAGACACGAATCCAGAATGACGGGATGTTTGAAATCAATGCTTATGTTGTGTTGGTTCATGAAATAACGATAAGAGAAAGGAATATAAAGGCAAGAGAGTTGGGGAATGATAAGGGAGTTGGGTATGAGGAAACCCTAAAGACTCGTAGAAATAGAAATAGAAAAGTATGTAATCGTCCGGATGAGAGTGATTCACCATGAGTTAAATTGATGGTTGAAGGTATAAGAGATACATATATTTTATCCCCTGTAAGTTGGGAAAATTCGAGGAAACCTTGAGATAATTCGAAGGATAAATAATGAGACGCGGATAGACTGAGGAGACAAGAAAGTAAGAAATTAAGAAAATTGGGTGAAGGAAGTGACCTTCAAGAAGGTAAAGTGTAAGACCGGTGGCATGATACCCAGAAAGGGAGACGCCAGATATGAAAGATATCCCAACATTGAGATGACTGTTGAGATAAACAACAAAAGTAAATAAGGAATTATTAAGAAGAAGTTCACGTTGAACATGACCAATATCTTCCAGAACATCCATGTTATCATTACCAAATCAAGAAAGAAAAGTGGATGACCATTGTTATCTTTTGGAGGCCATATGGATTGACCTCAATTTGAATAAGGATGCTATTATGAAGTTAGGTATAGACTATCGAGGTGGGAATGATTGAATAAGACACCCTTATCAGGGATATATGACTTGATTTATCCATGGAAGGATGCAGGTACCTTTTAAAGGTGGAATTAAGGATAGAACATCGGTAACTTAAAATGAATCCTAGGGGAATGCATAAAGGTTGGAATTTCACCCTTAATAGGGACAGTATGAGTTTTGAAAGTATGATTTGGAAAGGGTTAATGTAGCAACAACACTTAAGAATCAGTGGAGAAATTTTTCAGAAGTATATAGACAATGGTTCTAGTAATAATAAATGGTATTTTAATATGCCCTGTATCTAGGGAATACAGGAGGAACGATTGAAGGATAACCTTAGAGGTTTTACAAGGAGAAAGGTAATATTCAAAATTTTCAAGAATAGAAATGTTGATAAAGGAAATATGACGTAATTATAATGTTGCCAAGTGGGGCACGTGTTAAACCACGAGAAAGTATGGATCGAACCAGTAATGGTCGAAATTATTCAGGGCAATTAGGACTTAAGATAAAAGATGTTCTAATTATGATTGAGAGTCAGTCATGACAGTGATTAACCTCTAAAGACTGAGGCAATAACTTATGGAAAAATGGTGATTTTTTTTTACTCATCAGATTTTAAGGAAAGCATTTTCACATAAGCTGTGATTGAAATAAGGTAGAAATTTATTTGGAGGTGGTTAATGTGACATTGACTGTAAGGAAATTTTACTATCAGGAAAGGCCAAAGAGGTGGCCGACACTTTAAAGGTAAGTGGATAATTATAGGCGCGTGTGCCAAAAGAATACAGTGATGATGGTTAAAAAATGTGAAGGTTGAATTATGGTTTGGAAGATTGACATTCCTTCTGATGACTGTGCAATACCCAACCGTAATAGTAGTTGGTAAAGGTTTAATTCGTGTAATCGCCAGGAACGGGCTATCTATCTTAGAAGATCATATCTTGAGATAAGCCAGGACCATGTTTCAAAAAGGACTAGATGAACCCTTGAGTTAATTCTTCTATTTAGGGCGTATGATTAAGAATGGTATTAACCTGCTATCGTTGCTTAGATTGAAACTCTTCTGCACTTTTATCTGCTTCATGTCATGTATGTATGTCAGGATCAGGAGTGTTCTTCATGAATCAGGAATGGTGATTATGTTACCCCCTTAGAAGGATTTGATACGAGATGTATGGACTCCGTATGGTTAGCTATTAAGACTTCATGGAAAATGAATGACTACAGTGGGTCAGTGGTGGACCATTGTAAGGCAGCAATGATTCTGCGAGTAATGAGCTGATTACAACCATGAGAGTTGTATTGGAATGGGTGTTGAGATTGAGTACCCCTAATCGGGTCGTGGTAATGTATAAGTTATCATTGATAGACTAATTAAGTAGAGTATCTACCAATTGAATATTTATTCCTTCTTATGAAAAGAGAGTCGTATTACTATATGAGGAAGGTTGTGGTGCAAGCATAGAATTCTAGTAACGATGATGTCTAGAATGAGATCCCAGATTCGATTTTCGATGTCGAGGGAGTTTCAAAGGTGATTGTGTATAAGCTCGAGGAAAAGCATGGGTCCATAGAATGATGGACGGGATAGCGAAAATATTTAGGCACGTGAAATACGATGCTATAATACTTGATGTTGATATAAATACATATATGTTTTGTTCTCCTATGACAAACCTCTATAGTTCAGAGGTAGATTCCAAGCAAGATATTTTGTGGCAGTATATTTTTTTCATATATACAATTCTCTTCAGTTCGTTCTTTTCTCTTCTTTTCATTTCATGTAAGCTGAGAAGAACAACCCTTCCAGAAAGGGGAGGTATTGCCGAATGACTATCTATCTGTATGATAGAAGCCTAGTAGGATACCAGCTATTGTTTAATTGCTTGTCAAGTACTAAAGGCTGGCCACCTTCTGTACTAACTATGCGATATAACAAGTGTTCATGATCATAGTGATCTCTCAACAAATTCCTTTACTTCTATATGATTGATCAAGCTTCCAAAGATAGAAGCAGCTGAAAAAGGAGTAGTAAAGTTGTGGTAGTATTCGGAATGGAAACACATTCGTGATACTAAGGTTGACGTGGTTATTAAAGGGTTATAGAACGCTAGCGAGCAAAAGTATAACCAGTATAATATTAGGAACGGAAGGTAGTAGCGATTACGAACTGGAAAAGAATGGGTATTGAGAAGCAAAAGCTATAATGATTAGAAGCTATGATGAGAGTCTGTGTAATAGACTTGAAAGAATTTGGAATGATCACTTAACGCGGATTAAGCTATCTTACGACAATAGATCATATGTCATTATCGAGATGTCGCCTTATGAGATCCTTGAGGGAAGACAATGTCAATCTCCCTTATGTTAGGATGAAGTTATAGAGCGCAAGATGCTCAGACCAGTAGTGGTCCAAAGGACCAAGGATATAATAGATCTAATCAGAGGACGGCTGGTAGTAGCCCAAGATGGACATGATAAGTATGTTGATTTGACACGAAAGGATAAAGAGTATGAAATAGGGGACCTAGTAATGTTATAGGTATCCCTTGGAAAGGATTGATGAGGTTCGGAAAGAAAGGAAAGCTAAGTCTACAATTTGTTGGACCCTTGGATATATTAAGACATTTGGGAAGTTAGCATATGAGCTAGCCCTAACCCCGAATATGTAGCAGGTCGTAACGTGTTTCACGTATCAATGTTAAGGAAGTGTAATTCAGATGCCAGATAAATAGAGGCATATGAGCGCATAGATATGCAACCCGACGTAACCTATATGGAGCAACCAGGAAGGGTTATAGAGTGAAAAGGAACAAGTGCTTAGGAGAAGGATTATCAAACTAGGCAGAGTTGGTGGTAGAACCACAATGTGGGAAAATTGACTTGAGAGTTAGAAAGTGCAATACTAAGAAACTATCCCTATTTATTTCTATCTGATTCCGGGACGGAATCCTTTTAAGGAGGGGAGACTGTAATAACCCCAATTTTTGGAAATTTTTGAAACCCTTATGAATAGTGTTTTTGCTGAATGAGAAAACTGTTCATGCCACGCTATGTAGGGGTTCTGTTATTGATCTTATGGGATATTATTAGTACTCTATGTGGTATATAAGTGTATGTAAAGATCGTCAGAATCCAATTCTGAACACTTTGATTTTTCCCGGAAATCCACTAGATACGGAGAGAATTGAGTATAAGGTAACAGGATAAAAAGGATTTAAATTAAAGGATTATAGGAGAGGATCATAAAAGGAATATAATATATTGAGAAAGGTTAAGGGAACCTAAGTAATAAGATCCCGGGTATAATCCCTCAAACGATAAACGAAAACGAAAGTTAAGCGAACCGTATAACAGATCAGCGGTCATTAGGCAAACAATTAGGAAGTTAAGCAAAGGGATTAGAGGAAGTGATGTCACCCAACCAATGAGAAGAGGACAAGGAAGTGAGGATGACATCATGAGGATGACATAAGCATGACATGGGAAGGAAGGAGGTGTGGTGGCTTTGTAACCACACAAATCCAAGGGCAAGAAGGTAATTGACTAAAGTAAGCACAAAAACCAATCAACCAAGCCAAGTAAAATCATTTTCATCAAAAAATCAAAAGCAACCAAGGCTTTGTTCTTCATTGCTCACGGCTTTTCACTATTCAAAAGGCAAGAGAAATTCAAAATCCAAGATCCAAGCTTCCTAAATTGGTAAGATAATTCCCTAATCATCTTCATGCTTAGTTAGGACTATATCATGAGTTTAAGCCATTAATTCCTTCTCAATCTTCTTCATTTAATCAAAGAAGAAGACTATGAATAGTGTTTTCAAGTTTTTTTAACTTGAAGTTTTCTTGTTTTCTTGAAGATCCAAGCATTCTTAAGACTTCTCAAAGCTTCTTAAGGCTTCCTAGCTCCTCCCACCACTTCAAGGAAGGTATACCATCTCCAAACCCTAGATTCCTATGTATTATAAGATGATTTTGATTAGTGGGATGATATTGTAGCTTGTTGTTGTGATTTAGAGTTTGGGATTTGGAGTGGTAGTGAAATGGAATGGTAAATGTTGTGGTTTTGATTAAAAGAACATAAGTATGATTAAAGTTAAGTTTAGGCATAAGTATGAATGATTAAATTGAATTGGTTGGGGTTGTTATGATGTGATAAGGATGGATGTTGGTTGTATGTTGGATTTGAGGTTGGTTTGTGGTTGGTTTTGTATGGTTTAAAATTGGGAAATCGCGTAAACATAGCCGTCGTAACGTCCGATTTTCTTTGGACTATTTTTGTGCATAACATTAGGACCCGAGAACCCCCTGCTAGATTATTACCACTGCCATGTTTAGATAGCTCATGTTACGAGCTTCGTTTTGATATGTAGTTCGTTCGATTCCGATGCACGGTTTAGGAGAAATGACCGTTTCAAGTAACGGCGTTTCGCGAACGAAACTTTTCCCCTCGCCTTACTTTGAAACATAGGTTAAAGACCAAAAAGGGTTAATTAATGCATGAAACATTTATGGTAAGTGTGTTAGGCAGTTGGTAAGACACTCGCGAAGGAATCGCTTTAAAACTCGTAAAGGTTAAATTATTAAAAATGGTGGAGCCGAGGGTACCCGAGTGACTTAAGCAAATCAGTGAGCGCAAAACAAGCGTTAGAGTCTAAGTTAGTTAAAGTATAGATTTACAAGTGATTTTGGTTTAATTCCAACTTACTTGTTGTTTATAGGTTATCAGACTCGTCCCGAGCCTTTCTCACCCCCAAGTCGCTCAGGCAAGTATTCTATCCGTTATACTGTTGTTGTGATGAATATATGTATTTGCATTATCTTGCGATAGATGCATGTTGGATAATTAGCAAATGATGCGATATATTGTAGCATGTGATATGGTATATATGCATGCCTGTTTCATATTCTTGGAATATATATCTGTTGGTTCAGTTGATAATACCTATGCTAGAGGATAGCGGTAACTTGCATATACCCTTAGTATAGGGACCCAAAGGTGAAAATATTTTCTAAAACCGGGAGTCGAGGATCCCGAGTAATTTTGTATATATGGATATGGATATATATATATATATGGTTATAGTTTCCAAACTATTAATCGAATAAGGTTTATTCGATAACTTTATTTTATTAATGAATATTATCTTGAATATTCATTCGAGGACTTATGACTCTTTTATATTATTTATTGAATATTATTTGAATATTCATTTGAGGATCTATGACTCCGAGTATTTGCTGAGGTATATTCTTTATTTTATTAAAGAATAAGGTGTCAATAATCAAACTTATTTTCGATTATTCAACTAAAGATAATACTTTCATATAAGTATATCTTTGATTATTTAGTACTCATTTCAAGTATAAGTTTTAATACTTCTACTTCAATTATTTTTATAAAGATTATTCTTTATGGGAATATTATTTAAATATTAATATTCAGTCATTTTCTAAATATTCTGGGGACTGATTTACTTCATTAAATCAGCTTCACTCCAAACACTCTTTAAAGTGTTTTCGAGTCTTTAAAATGATTTTCAAAAGTTAGAGCGGATCCCAAAACTATTTTTATATTTAAGATCTTCCTTTTAAAAAGGGGATTTAAATACTCGCTCAAAACATGGGGGATCCGGCTCGGTGGTGTGTTTTATATTCGCAACAAGGTTGCTGTCTTGGTAAAAGAGTTTTTGATTACTTACCCAATATTCGGGAAGTAAAATTCTTGGAACAAGTTAATCCATTAACAGGCATCGCCTGGGAAATATCGGTGAGTTTTCCTTTCCAACTAGATACGACTTCTTGGTGGAGCCGTATCAACAAGTTTCTACTTGGGGAAAGGGGGAAACGAGCTTTACGTTTCAGAGTCATGGATTTCATTTGAACTAGGAGTGGCGTAAGTGGTCGAGTAGCGCCGGCCCAGCCTTATTATATTGGCCCAAATGGCCTGGAAGTTCCGCTAAGGCGGTCCATTCCTTAGGAGTTCAGTGTTCGGTTGACAAGTAAATCCGACAGGTTCTCCTCTACATGTAGAAAATGGTGGGGTTGTACTACTACGACTGATCATCGTAAGTGGTCTTCCTGGCGCGGTAAACTCCCGTAATGAGTTCATCATCCATTTGGATAATTCTGCAACACTACCCGTAGCATTTCGATTGAAAGGCTACTAATGGGTGGTTGCCGAAGCATTGACAGGGTCAAACATTTTTATTGGTGTATCCATTGAATGAAGTATCTCGTAACTTCATCTCTTTTCAAAATATTTCAAAGATCAAATATTTTCAAGTTTTATTTGTGGTCTCATCTATGGGATGACCTCGTGAATTTTATTATACTTTGAACAGTGGTAGTTCAAGTAGCTTTATAAATGATATAAGTATAGTGAAGTATTTGGTAACTTCATCCCTTGTTTTAAAACTTATATCCAGTAAGTAATTACCTTACTCACGATAAAGATTCTAGTAAGTATCCATTTAGATACTTATATTATTGTTATCACTATGTATTATCTTGCGAGCTGTAAGGCTCACTCTTGCTTTATTTCTTCATCACACAACAACAGTTAGGAAGGATGGCCAGACTCCAGCAGACCCAGCGCAAGCGCGTGGGAAGCGTCCCTCGTCTTCCCGATGATGTCGTAGCTGCTATAGCTGCAGAGGTAGATCTATTGTAGATCAGACCATCTACTTTTGAGAATCAATTATGTATAATTATAACTTGTGGCAGATAATGGCAATTAACTGTAAATTTATCAAGTAATCGTTTTGGGTTGTAATAACTTTTAAATTGTGGATTCAAAGACTTGTACTTATTTGAATTTCATCTCTGAGACTATACCGGGTTGTGGTGTGTGTTAGTGTGGGGTCACAGCATAAGGTTGTTTATTATTAATTAAGTGAAGTGTTATTGTGGAAAGAAAGACCGTGACGACCCGGATCCCCGACCCCGGATCTGGGGGTGTTACAATATGAATCTCATCCGGTCCCTCGTTAGGGTACTCTATAGGATTCACAATTTGATCTCCAACATGTAATAAAACATCCTCATGCTGATGCTCCTGAACCTCAGGGTTTGGTGCCCCGCTGCCCTATATGATCACGAACTATGTTACTATCATAATTTTTGTAAGGGTTCCCGTAAGGGTTTTAACTGTTAGTGCTACTTTAAGTAGTCCGACTATGAATTTGGCAAGAGTTCTCATTATCTTTGTGAGTTTATTATTATATCGTCGCATCATCTCTGAGGTTTATAACGCTTGGCTCTGATACCATTTCTGTAATACCCCCAAATCCGGGGTCGGGGATTCGGGTTGTCACGAGTTCCATTTCCCTTTTCAATACTTAATCTTATCAGTCAACCAACTACTGCGTACGGTGACCCCACAATATACACACACACCACAAGTTATAGTCTCAGAGATGAATACCAAAAAAATAACACAAGTCATTTTATTCCACAATTATAAACCATTACACCTTAAAAAGGGTTTCTGAATAATTTACATATTCTTTGCCATTATTACAATTCATAAATATACATAAGTCTGGTACATCAAAAGTTGAAAGCCTAGCCTATTGGTAGATCCTACCTCAGCTACAACGGCATCAACGCCTACAGGAAACTGGGGAACTTTCCTATCCGCTCACGAATTGGGAGCTTGATCCTGTTCATCTTGTCTATCTGTTGTTGTGTGATGAAAGAAGAAAGCAAGGGTGAGCAACAAGCCCACCAAAATAATATGTATAATGATTTACAATATGTGAGCATCCTCATAGTACTCATGAAAGTCTTGGTCAAGTAAAAATGAACCAAGTTTGATATCTTATCGCGACCAAGTCGCAAAATATTCAGTATATATGTATATATACTTTTCAAAATCTTGGAAGTCCTCTTCCATGCATAATATACACAAAGTTCCAGTTTATAACTGTATAAAAATATCGTTGCAAGGTGATCTCATATATCTAACCTTGTCTCAACGTTTTTGTGAAAATCTTTGTCATGCATAAGATAATCATTAACCAGATATAATGTTGAAAAGATGAAGTTATAAGATACTCCAATATACTTATATCTTTTCCGAATACTACTTGAACTACCACCGTTCAAGGTATAATCAGTTTCAAAAGTTCATGACATAGATGAGACTACAAGAAAAGACTTGGATAGATTCAATCTTTGAAATATCATTATAAATAATGAAGTTACGAGATACTTCATTAAGTCCCGATATATATATACACCTATATATATACATTTCATACACTCCTTGAAAACCTCTGTTATGAAAATTATAAACAGAGTTGTAATATCCAATGAATTTGGAAATGAGAAAACCTTGGCATAAACCTGATATCTTGCTGATCAGGCAAAGATACCAATAAGTAACCTTTTCAACTAGTAGATGGGCGAATTCCCCACGGGTCATCACCCTGGCCGCAATAGGACCTTATGCTGGACTGCCACTCAGCCACTTACACATTTGATGGACTCCCACTGAGCCACTTACACTTTCATGGACGCCCACTGAGCCCATGTTGCTTATGCCGACTCAAATAGATGAACTTACTTCCCGAACGATGGGCAAGTAATCAAGATTTTTTCTCAAAACAGCAACCTCGTTGCGAATGTAAAATACACCACTGAGCCGGATCCCTCAGGTTTTGAGCGAGTATTTAAATCCCCTTCGAAAGGAAGATCTTAAATATCAAAATGAGTTTTGGGATCCGCTCTAACTTTTAAAAATCATTTTGAAGACTTGAAAACATTTTTAAGAATGTTTGGAGTAATACTGATTTAATGAAATAAATCAGTCCCGATATATTAGAAAATATCTGAATATTATTATTAAATAATATTCCCATAAATGATAATCTTTATAAAAATAATTGAAGTAGAAGTTTTAAAAAACTCATACTTGAAATGAATAACGAATAACCAAAGATATACTTATACGAAAGTAAGATCTTTATTTGAATAATCGAAAATAAGTTTGATTATCGAAACACTATTCTTTAATAAAATAAAGAATATTATTTAATAAATAAGTGGAGTCATAAGTCCTCAAATGAATATTCAAAATAATATTCAATAAATAAAATAAACGGAGTCATAAGTCCTCGAATGAATATTCAACTAATAATATTCATTGAATAAAATAAAGTTATCGAATAAACCTTATTCGATTAATAGTTTTGAAAAATATATCCATATATATATGAAAATATATATATATTATACTCGGGAACATCGACTCCCGGTTTAGAAAAATATTCACCTTTGGGTCCCCTATACTAAGGGTATACGCAACTACTGTTTATCTCTAGCATAGGTATTATGTAACTTATAAGCATATGAATCAACAATTAGATATCAAGATTACGAAACAGACATGCATATATACCATATCAGCATGCTCTAATATATCGCAAAATTTGCTAATAACAATCATGCACTTATCACAAGATAATGCATATACATATATTTACATCACAACAACAGTATAACGGGTAGAAAACTTGCCTGAGCGACTGGGGGTGATAAAAGGCTTGGGACGAGCCTGGTAACCTATAAACAACATATAAGTTGGAATTAAACCAATGTCGCTTAAGAATCTATACTTTAACCAATTAGACCCTAACGTTCGCTTTTGCGCTTAACTATTCACTTAAGTCGCTCGAGTACCCTCGGCTCAACCATTTTTAATAAATTAACCATTAAGGGTTTTAAGGCGATTCTTTTGCGTGTACCCTACCAACTTCCTAATCCACTTTACATAATTGTTTTATACTCCAATTAGTCATTTAAGGGCCATAACCAAGGTTTCAAAGTAAGGCGAGGGGTAATGGTTCGGTCGCGAAACACCGTTACTTAAAACGGTCGTTTCTCGTAAACCGAATGTCAGATTCAAGCGAACCACATATAAAAACGAAGTTCGTAACATGAACTATCTAATCATGGCAATGGTAAAAACCTAACAGTGAGTTCTCGGGTCCTGATGTTAAGAACAAAAACAGTCTAAAGTAAATCGGGCATTACGACGGCTATGTTTACGCGATTACCAAATTTAAACCATTCCAATCAATTCACAATTCAACCCAAAATCACCACTACAACCAAACTTCATCCATTCTTTACTACAACAGCCCCAACAACTCAATATTTCCAATTTATACTACTTCTCAGTCATGAACTAAGAGCTTACTTAAGTTCATTAACTAATCATCAAGATTTACAACTCCAAAAATATTACAAAACCAACCAATCTCTAAACACACAATAATCATGCCTCTCATCAACTATACTACTCATAAAAGCCCTTAATCATTCAATAATAATGCTAGGTCAAGAGATTATACCTTCCTTGTGAGTAGTAAGTAATGAGCTTGAAACAACCTTGGAAAATCCTTACTAAAGCTTTATCTAAACAAAAACACAAGATCAAAATTTAAAGTTCTTGAAAAACACTATTCACCAAGGACTTTGATGAATTTATTAGCTATGATAAACATGGAATCTTGAGCTTAAACTTATGGCTCATCTAAGTTATGAATTATGGAAGCTAAAGAAACAAACCTCTTGAATTATGAAGGTGTGTAGCTTAAGTTTTGAAAATTTTTCCTTTGCTTTTCATGGAAAAGCCGAGAGCTTCTTGAAGAAAATGGGTGTCAAGTTGTGTTTTTGTGATTTGTTTTGCTTGCCTTGGTTGTTTGCTTTTGTTTTGATTAATTACTTTTAACCATGGTGAAATTTGTGTGGTTTATAATCAACCAACACTTCCTTCTCTTTTGGTCATGCTTATGTCATCTTCCCATGTCATCCTCCCACACTTGTCCTCTTCTTGTTGGTGAGATGACATCACCCTCCACTAACTCTTTGATTAACCCATAATCACTTGGCTAATGACCACTGATCTGTTATACGGTTCGCTTAACTTTCGTTCTCATTTATCGTTTGAGGGATCATACCCGGGATCTTATTACTTGGCTTCCCTTAACCTTTCTCAATACATTATATTCCTTTTATGATCCTCTCTTATAATCCTTGAATTTAAATCCTTTTGATCCTGTTACCTTATACTCAATTCTTTCGGTATCTGGTGGATTTTTGGGAAAAATCAAAGTGTTCGGATTTGGATTCTGACGATCTTTACATACACTTATATACCACATAGAGTACTTATAAGATCTCAGAATATCAATAAAAGAACCCCTACATAGTGTGGCATGAAAAGTTTTCTTATTCAGCATAATCAGCAAAATCACTATTCATAAGGGTTACAAAAAGTCCAAAATTTTTGGGGTTATTATAGAGCATCTCCTTCGACTATGGGCGCCTTCCCCACGGTGTGGCCCCGACAGGGAAGATGACGACCCCTCCTCATCCTGTGATGCTCCACCGTATTCAACCTTGACTGAAAACTGTTAAGAGTATCCCCCATGCAGTACAACTGCTCCAAGATATCAGCGTTGCTGATGAGAACTGGAGGTGTCCCTCCCACATCCGGAGCTCTCGGTGGATCTGCCATGTTTCTGGGCACGTAGGGTTCGTGACGAGCATAGCCTCCCTCGCCTTCTCCTTCAGATCTGCTATCACTTCCATCATAAGAACTTCCATCATGATTGGAAGACATCTTTTCCTCCCAAGATTATGATCTTAATTAGCAGCCCTCCTTCTAGCGCCAATTTGTTGACGGAGGAATCTGGTAACAACAAAGATTGAGGTTTCTCGCCGGAATTAAGATCTATGATGGTGGTTCTTCACCGGAAAATCAAGCGATGTGTGGTGGTTTGTGGTTGTTTTAGGCTGAGATTGATCAGAGTAAGTGGTGGCTCTCTTATCAGCTCTCAACTTCTTACCCTCTCAATGTGCCTACGTACCCTTTATATAGGGATCAAGCCTAGCGTAGTTCTTGTGGAACAAGAAATCTAATGGGCTTAGACTTCTTATTCCTAGGCCTGGTAGAAGCCTATCCAGAATCCGTCTTCCGCTAGCTTTAAGAATGTTCAACTATGAGGCCCAACAGCGAAGGCCCGAGGCTCGTCCGTAATCGTAGGACTTCACGGACAATGCATCTCCCTGCACAAGGATAACACTCCGCTACAACTATCTCCCTTAATTTACGGACGTAGGTATAGCCACGGTTCACCCCAAATGCGGGACGCGTCCCTGTCCCCCGAATGAGGATAACCCACTAGATAACAAGACAGGTGATCCCAAGCTCTTGGGTGCAAAGTGCAGGATGACTCCAAAGTTCTCCAACGAGGACACCCGTTGAATACAAGAACAGAGTTCCTAAAGCACACACCAATGTTAACCCCGCATCCCCAACGAGGACACCCGTTGAATACAAGAGGAGGCCTTCAATCATCAGGCATATCCCTGGAGGCCTTCAAGCTTTTCACGGATATCCCCTCCTTGACCATATCAAGGAGGAAATTCTTCAAAGAGTACCTGCAACAAATACGTTAGTAGAAGTAATCTCCACTGCTCCTCTCCATGAAAACTTTGTCCTGAAGTCACCATTGAAGGTATATAGACTAAACACAGGACGCGTCTTAAGACCATGGGCGCGTCCTCACCTTTATGAAGCCTGTATTGTTTCCTCAACAACCGCCTCTCGCAGCATTCCACAGTGACAGGAAGCGTCCTAATAGGGACGGGCGTGTCCTCCAGCTTCCATTGCCAAAAGACCACATTTGCCAAGTACTTTCACCACGGCTGACGCGTCCATAACGCTTGGATGCGTTCTTCCCTAATTATGCACTCCCAAGCTTCTCTATTATCAGACCATAAAACATCTCCTCAAATGTAGGCACGTCCTCTGTGCCGGGACGCATCCTCACCTTCCACGATGCAATACCAATTTTGACTGTACTTAATCCGCATTTGACTCGAGTCAATCCAATGCCAAATTTTGGGTATAACAATGACTTAACAATGGTCAAATTCTGAATATGACACAACACATGGGTTGATGGGAATCTCAGTTAGGGCTGTAAATTGATCCGGACTATCCAGTATCTCGGCTTATATCCGACTGGAAAATATGATACATATCTCATATTCATTTTATAAACGATCCAAATCTGGCGGAAAAATTAAGCTCGGATAAAATATGATCCCCGATATGAGCACTCATATACCCGCTCAAATTAGGTCTCATATTATTTTCTATAAAATGATCCTACTTGAATATCCAAATATGATCCATGGCTCAAATTCGATTCGACCCCATATGTAGAATATATTTTCAACCCATTATATATAATATAATTCTTTATATCTTATATAATTTTTAATTTCCTATAAAGTATGACTTTTATGGTTATTATTTTTATAGTATTATATTAATTTTATACCGATAATCATCTGCATAGTTGAAATAAAAATGATACTTAATGTTAGTGGATCATATTTGACTCGTATTCGGTGGATCATAAACTACCCGGTTAGAAAATGAAAATACGGTACCGGCTCATATTCGGTTTGGATTCGGTCCTCTTATACCCGGGATCAGTTTGTATCCGAATAATATGATATTCTCATTAAAGAAAATGGAAGTCAAGATACACTTTGCATATGATATTTGTTAGGTATAAAATACAATATATAGGGGGTTGAATGTGTTTTCTTTGTTTTCAATTAATTATGAAAATGTTTGGATGTTTGGAACAAAGCAGATATATGAACTTGTAGTGATAAAATGCTTAAATGTAAACACACATGCAAATTATCAAAAAATCACTTGATTTATTAAAATTAAATTTATTTTGCTACAAAAATCTGGGTTCTTAAAGATAAGAACTCAGCTACAATTCTTGAGAGAGAATACAAGATTTTTCCAAATTATCTTTTATTTCTTTATTTGGTCGAGTAATCCAACCACAATAAGTGAAAAACCGTTCGTATGCTTCGTTTCTCCTTTGACTATTCTTCATTCCCTTTTGCATATATATATGTGTGTGTATATGTGAAAACATCATATTTAGCTCATTTGATTCTCTAATTACATGTTTTTAGGTTTTTAGAGAATTTCCCCTAAATTGCTTATAACCGATTAGAATTCCCACGTATACTACTAGTTTAGGACGCGTCATCCTCAAAGGGCGCATCTCATTTAAGACATGTATTTAAGTTGTTTTAACTAAAGGTCATATAGAGGCAGTGCCTTACTTGGACGCGTCATCATAGTACGTCTCCTGCGATAGATTCTTAGGACGCGTCCTCGTACATTTCCAGTATCTTCCCTTTTTTCTCTTCTATTCTTCTTTTCTTCTTCTTTTTTTATGTGGACGTGCCCTCAAGATTTTCTTCCTTCTTTTGCAGTTGGAGGACGTGTCTTCTTCGTCACCTTTCCATTCTTTCAAAGTTCTCAACAAACGCCTTGGGATCTACTCCCCACACTTGATCTCTTTCAAACCCGATTTCCCTGAATTTCAAAGGATGAGTTCCTTCCTTAAAGCAGAAAGACGCGTCTTCAAATCTCTTAAATCAAAGACTTCTATAATGTCTGATTCCAGTTCGATTCTATGGATCACGTCCCCATAAGCTCTAGAATGAAAAAAAGGATTCAAACGAAAAAGAACTCCAATTCTCAATGCTAGGGCTGCTATCAAAGATTGGACGGATGATGAAATTGTACCCACAACCAGCCAACATCCCCTACGCATGATTACTTCAGATGAGGACGCGTCCACTTCTCAGGACACGGCTCTTTCACAGGACGCGTCCCCTCTTAGCATTAGTGAATTCGAAAAGAGGATTCCTGACCCTAAAAAATACCTTGTGTCTCCTCAAAAATCCGATTCGCCCCTCGAACACTGGGAACCCTCAGATGTTGAAGTGGAATGTGACTGGATAAAGCTTGGTGCTCTAACCGAGGCAGAGACAAATTCCCGGAGGAAAAAAGAAAGCAAGCTAGCTTGTGTAGCCCTCGACTCTACTGCAACTAACTTGGAGATCCAGTGGCACATGAAATACTAAGACATGGAGGGCATCTGGGCGCGCCCTCTTCATACAATGAGGCCACACATCTTCAATATTGGGAATCAAAGGATCCCTAAAATGGCGCTCACACCAAAACTGATCTCTCTAGGCGTGGGCGCGCCCTTGCACCCATACATCAAAAAGATTTTGAAATGGTATGACGTTGCCCCGGTTCAATTATCTCCAAACTCGTATAAACTAGCATGGGTTTTGTACATCATGTACCACAATCTTGGACTAGGCGCGCCCTCCATGAAGGAATTCAGCTTCTTCTACAGCATCAGAAAATCCATTCCAGGCTACCATTTCTTTGTAGTCAACAAGTGGTTGAACAACAAAGGATTCAATGAGGGCAAGATAAGCCACAAGAGGGATTGGAAGGAACCTTTCTTCTACATCTATGATGTCAAGAGAACCCGGGTTCGCTTTAACTTAGAACCAAGTAAGTGATTTCCAAAACACGTCCTTATAAGCTTGACACGTCCTCTTACTCTGGACGCGTCCTCTTTTATAAAATTTTCGTTTCCCTTAACAAGTCCTCATTTCATTTTCTTTTTATCTTTAGACAAAATAGTTCAAAAGGAACTACAGGAAAAAAGAGAGCAGAGAAAGTACTTCAGTATGCTGAGAAACACTTCAACCTCAAGGACATGATTACAGAAGACAACCTCAAACTAGTGGGCGCGTTGTCCTCCCGGGTTGGTTCTGTCCGCAAATTTCATGAATTTCATAATGGAAATCCTGTTCTCACAGCCTCGGAAAAAGCCAAGGGCCTTAGTGCCGCAGAAGTGGTCGAGATTGATATCAGTAAGCAATTTGACTTAGAATAAGGTAAGTATATATGAGAGAGGACGCGTCATCCTTTTTGGACGTGTCCAAAGCTATAGAATCAGCTTCTCATTTTAAAACTGCCAATTCACCAAAATTCATAGGATGCATCATGTTTCTTTGACGCGTCATGTGTATATTTGTCTTTCCTTTTACACGCAAAACTTGATCTAATTTACAGGCGTTTCCTGCATATATGACTTTTTTTGGGCACGCCTTATTTTTAGGGCGCGTCTTCCTGCAATATTTGTGACCGACAATGTTAGCATGTCACTCATATTTCTTCATAATCCACGTCGTAGCCAATATATCCTCCAGTAGGACGCGTCATAATCACATATATATGCACTCTCTATGTCTTTGCATATATTTTTCTTGACAGATGTCCATGCATTTACATGTCTTTATGTGCATTCTAATTGACATTTACGCATCGAAAATCTTTAAATCATGCTTTTGGCGCGTCCTACTATCAGGACACGTCTACCTTATTTAACTAATGCTTCTCCATATTTACATTACAGACATGGCATCTCTCCCAAAGGTTTCGCTATTGGAGCTTCCAAAAAGTTAAGGGCAAAGAAGCAAACTCCTGTAAAGTCTGACCCAAAGGTGAAAAATCCTACTTCTGCTGTGACTCCTCCACCTTCACCTAAGATCATGGCCACCACAATGCCCGATATCCCTATGAATGAGGACGCGTCCTCAAAGCGGCAAAAGACTGTTCCTGATGACCAATCCTTCGTCCTCAGATATCTGGGCGCATCTTCGTCCGGTGCTTTCACTGAAGATGAAGTAAGAGGCTGGACTTTCAGAACCGAGCAGCAAACAGAGGAAGCTATGGTAAGGGCTGCAGCTGAGCTTCACATGCATGCAAGGCAGAATGCCAACATGGATGCCAGACTCAGGGCGCGTCTTGCTGCCACTGACACTGCAAAGAGCCAAGCTGAAGACAAAGTCAAATCCTTAAAAAAGTACATCAACTTGCTCGCCCAAGAAAAAGATGCCGAGATCAAGCGCCTGCAAGAGGACAAGACGCGTCTTGAGGGTGAGAGAGCGGTGCTGGAAGGCAATGTCACCTCAATGGAGAAGGCTATGGAGGATGTGATCTCTCTGAATTCCACAATGCAGCTGGAGCTTGATACTCTGAATGATGACAGGCTGCATGGCTGGAAAGAGGAGAAGAAGTTAGTGTACCAAACTGGTTTTGCAGTCGGCTTTGAAGAGTGGTGTTCTGGGTTCATAGCAAATGACCCAGCATACACTTTTTCTAAGTTTGATAAAGACACCCAGAAATGGGTAAATGATTTCAGAATCAGGGCTGCAGATTCCATTAAAAGCAAAAGGATTTTTCTAGGCTTGGAGGAAGGTGACGCGTCCCCAGCGCCTTCTCCACTTAACGTCCAGCCTCCTCCTCCAGAAAACCAAGACAAACCTCTGGACGCGCCTCCTGCCTAGGACGCGTCCTATGTCTATTTTTGAAATTTTATCTGAACTACTTTAAGGGTGCGGGCCCCTTCAAGCCTTGCAACTTGTAATGATTATTTTTGAACCTCGTTCGCTTGCACTTTTTATGAAGCTTTACTGCCTTAACCATGCAGATTTTTACTTAATTATTATATTATGTCGTACATTTGGGCGCGTCTTGTGTTGAGGACGCGTCTTTGTTTGTTTTGGATAATATATGAGTATGATACCATGTTGTACTTGTGTATTTAGACAAGGCACAAAGAAAAATGGGGAGCGTCCTAATATTTGAAAGAGCATCAACCAAGATAACTTGGGCGCGTCCTTGGAAACAGTACGCGTCTTAGTTCCATTTTTACTTGAGTTTTGATGTTCCTTTTGACAGCCACTGCTTTAATTAACATCTGTATAGAACTATTACTCAGGGCGTGCCCTATGGCTAAGACGCGTCATGCAGCCAAGCAAATTAACAAGCAACTAACTTTTGGAAAATTTCAAAGTTTCCATTAATAATGCGCTCTGGTGTCAAAAGTGCACCAGTCCCACAACTACTATGCTCTGTGGGGAATTTATTCGAAAAAATGATCCTTCAACTAGTTCTAAGGTATGTAGTACATGCACTACCCCCTAGGCTAGGAGGAATTTATTTAATTCTAGTCTATAATATGGGCACAGCCCTAAGTAGATAAAAAGATACGTAAGGGGCCAAAGCCGTGCCTTACTGATAATACTTCCATAGATGTTCCGCGTTCCAAGCTCGCAGAACCAGCTTCCCTTCCATATCTTCAAGGTGATAAGTCCCTTTCCACAAGATGGCTTTTATCTTGTATGGTCCTTCCCAATTAGCTCCAAACACTCCATGCTGGGGATTCTTCGTGTTTGGCATCACCTTCCTGAGCACCAAATCCCCTACCTTTAGCAGCTGTCCCTTTACCTTCTTGTTATAATACCTCGCGGCACGTTGCTGATATGCCGCAAGCCTTAACTAAGAATTCTCCCTTGTTTCTTCCAAGAGATCCAAATGAAGCCTTTGATTAGCCTCTGCATCCTCCTCTGTGTAACGATCTCTGCAAAGCGATCCCGAACCAACTTCCACGGGGACCATAGCTTCATAGCCGTAAGTCAGCATAAAAGGAGTTTCTCCCATAGTAGATCGTGGAGTAGTGTTGCAGAACCACATCATTTTTGGGAGTTCTTCAGGCCAATTCCCTTTGCGCTCTTCCAGTTTGGTCTTGAGGTTGTGCTTTATTATTTTATTCACGGCCTTTGTCTGCCCATTGCTTTGAGGATGATAGACCGCTGCAAATTCTTTTGTTTATTTTCAGATCCTCGCATAGTTGTCATAATTCTTTGCTGTCAAACTGCTTTCCGTTGTCCGACACAAGCTTGTAAGTAATACCAAACCTGCAAATAGTGGAGTTAAAAATGAAATCTCTGATTTTCTTTGCCGTGATAGTTGCCAATAGCATAGCCTCTGCCCACTTAGTAAAGTAATCAACCGCGACCACCGCATACTTGACATCCCCTTTAGCCTTGGGCAACTCCCTAATAAGATCTATCCCCCACATGGAAAATGGCCACGGGCTTATCATAGACATCAAGAGCGTCGCTGGTATAGATGAGTAGTTTGCAAAGCGCTGGCAGCGATCGCATGCCCTGACAAAATTTGTAGCATCCTCTTTCATTCTAGGCCAATAGTATCCTTGGCGCAAAACTTTCATTGCCAACGAGCTACCCCCCGAGTGATTGCCACATATTCCTTCATGTACTTCCCTTAAGATATAAGTTCCTTCCTCTTTATCAACACATCTAAGCAGCGGCTGATTGAAGCCCCTCTTATAGAGAATTTCATCGTATACCACATACCTTGCAGCCTGGTAGCGGAGTCGCCGAGCCTTGAACTTATCCTTGGGGAGGGTTCCTTTGTGAATATAAGCGAGAATGGGTGTCATCCATGTTTTCTTGGGCGCCTCATCTACTTGCATCATTTCTACCTCCGGGATACTAGGAATCTCCTGGATTTCTAGGGGTATAGATCCCGATAACACAGCTTCCTGCTGCGACCCCATTTTAGCCAGGGCATCCGCGTTGCTGTTCTTCTCCCGCGGTACACATTCTAGCCTAACTTCTCTGAACTTTTCAATCTGGCGTTGCGTGCGTCTCAAGTACAATTTTGTCTGTGGTCCTCGAGCTTGAAACCCTCCATTCACCTGATTTACCACCAGCTCCGAGTCACTCCTCGTAATTAGGTTCCGCACTCCCATTTCCAGAGCGATCTTTAGGCCATTAATCCATGCTTATACTCCGCATCATTATTTGTTGCATGAAATTTGAAATGAATTGCGCTCATCAGGTGATGGCCTTCTGGAGACACGAGTACTATACCCGCACCTGCTCCTCCATTGTTAACTGCCCTATTAACATGCAAGATCCACCAGGGATGTGGAAATTCCTCCAAAAACTCCTCTGCACGAGGAGGACATATCATTACTAAAGCTCTGCCATCAACTGCGGAGTCAAATTCCAAAAAGAAGTCGGCTAAGGCTTGTCCTTTAATCGATGTCCGGGGTATATATTCCAAATCAAACTGTCCCAACTCCACAGCCCACTTCAACATTCTCCCTGATAATTCTGGTTTATAAAGGACTTGCCGTAGCGGGTATGCCGTACGGACTTCAATTCTATGGGCCTGGAAGTATGGTCGTAATTTTCTTGACACAAGGATCAGGGCATAAACTAGTTTCTCCATGCTGGTGTAGCGAGTCTCAGCATCATGCAACCGCTTGCTCACATAATACACTGGGGACTGCTGTCCGTCTTCCTCCCTTATCTGAACAGCGCTGATCGAATACTCAGATACCGCAAGGTACAGTATTAGAGATTCTCCATCTAACGGTTTTGACAGCATGGGAGGGTTTCCCAGTTGCTCCTTGATCTTTCTGAAAGCCTCTTCATATTCTGGTGTCCATACGAAGTCTTTCCCTGCCAACTTAATCACCTTAAAGAATTCTTTCCATCTGTCAGACAATTTGGAAATAAATCGATTCAGCGCGGCGATCCTCCCAGTTAAACTTTGCACTTATTTCACATTGGTGGGTGATTTCATATCCAGCAGTGCCTTAATCTTTGTGGGATTGGCCTCAATTCCCCTATGGTTAATGATGAACCCGAGAAACTTGCCCGACTCCACGCCGAATACACACTTTTGTGGGTTCAACTTCATACGAAACCTCCTTTGAATGTTAAACATTTCCATCAAGTGTTCGATATGGTCATTCGCCTCCTTGGATTTTACCAACATATCATCCACATACACCTCCATGGTTCTCCAAATCTGGTTTTTGAACATCATATTCACCAACTGCCGATAGGTTGCGCCAGCATTAATCAATCCAAACGGTATTCCTATGTAGCAATATAGCCCCTTATCGGTGATGAAGGATGTATGCTCTTGATCGGGACCATACATGGGGATCTGACTGTAACCAGAGTATGCATCCACAAAACTTAGCAAGGCATGCCATGCCGTCGTATCAACCAGCTGATCAATTCGTGGGAGTGGAAAACTATCCTTTAAACATGCCTTGTTGAGATCTGTGAAATCCATACACATCCTCCACTTCCCGTTCGGCTTTTTTACAAGCACTGGATTTGCAAGCCATTCGGGGTAGTAAGATTCTTTGATCAACCCCACTTCTAACAGTCGGTCCACCTCCTCCTTTAATGCTATCGCCCTTTCCTCGCTCACTGGGAGATGATTTTGTCGTACGCCCGTGCAATTAGGGAAAATATTTAACCGATGACACATTACTCCGGGGTCGATTCCCACCATGTTCGAATGACTCCATGCGAAGACATCGAGATTTTTAATCAGAAAATGAGTAAGTCTTTCTCTTATTTCATTACTTAGCTGAGATCCCACTTTCAAAACCTTGCTCGGGTCACCCTTTTTGACCGGAATATATATTGTGTCTTCGGCCAGCCCCGTCTTCTCGGCGGGCATAGGGGTCCTGGGATCCAGATCAAAATCAAAGTCACGGGGGTCCTCGACGCCCATTTTTGCATCCAAGGGCGCGTCTCCATGTGTGGGAGCATCTTCCTCAGGACAAGGCATGGTCTTGTGCAATGCAGGTGTGGAGGGCGCGTCCCCATTTTGAGGAGCATCAACCTCAATTCCATTTTCACTCTTCAAGGGCGCGTCCTCTTTTTGGGGAGTATCTACCTTGAGGCTACTTTCGAGACCTTGTAAAATATCACTTCTTTCTTCCAACATTTCTCCATCAACATCATTTTGTATGATCTCTTCTATATGGTTCACCACAACTTCTTCCATACTACGGATCCTCGAAACATTTCCCAACGTCAAAACAGGGGCCTTGGTAATATGGGTTTCTTCTTCCTCTGGGCCTTCCACAAAATAGTGGGCATGAACCTCTCCACTTGGTTTTGTATGAATGTCCTTTGCACCCTCAAATGGAAGACCTTTTCCCTCATATCTTCTCCTTCGGAATTCCTTAACAGCCTTGTGATAGCAGTCGTATGACTTGTACTGCGACCTTCTCAGACTGCCTACTCCGTTAGGTGTTGGGAACTTTATTATCAAGTGATGTATCGAGGTTATCACCCTGAATGCCCGTAACCAAGGTCTACCCACCAGCACGTTGTACGTGAAAGAGATATGTCCTAAGTCCAATCATGTATGAGGATTTAGGAATAACTTTTATGTAATATGTTTTAATTTCATTGATATTAATAAAAGACTTGTTTTGTTTTTTATTGCGGGCTCTATCTATTTAAATGTTTAAATAAGATATACCACAGTTTAGAGTAAAGCTTTTTATGGATTGTGATGAGATCATAATAATGAGACCTAAAAGATGATAACTTTAAACTTAAATAGTTCCTGGTCGTAGGATTACTAACTGGTAATTAATATTCCGCAAAGATCGGCATATACTATGCTTGCTTCATTATGAAGGATGTCTGTTCTCATAGACATTTGTGTGGTGACACTATAGCTAGTATGTAGGTGCTTATTATAGAATAAGTTCACTGAACATGACTCACACAGCTGAACAACTGATGGAGTTCACTCACGTGTCAGCAGTTGTTCATATAGTGATAGTTGTACAAGTATCCTTAGACTTGAGGTCATCATAGTCATCTTATGTACACTGAACTATGCTTTGGTTTAGTTCTTAATATTATTAATTAAGAATTTAATTTTTGGAAATTAAATCAAGAGAGAGAATTATTTCTAAAGTATTTAGAAAAAGGATTAATAATTAAAAGGTGTTTTAATTATTAATGAGAATAATAAATGGTTAATAATAATAATATTTTATGGGAAAATTTTCAGCTGAAAATTTTGCCTATAAATATTCTATTATAGACCCTATTTTTGCCTCAACCAAAAAGATTTACAAAACCCTAATTCTCTCCATCTCCTCCTCCTTCATTACATCGTTTTCTTGGTGGATACCGGTGGAGTGCTTCACACTTGAGGAACAGCTGCTAAGGATCTCCGTTCATCATTTTTGGATCGCCATTAAAGACCTCCATCTTTCCATTAACGTAAAGCTTCTTAAGGTAAACATACTGAACTACGAATTAAATATTATTTTTCGCATGGATCCTGCGGAGTGTTTCGGTTTTTTTTTTAAGATTTAAATTTACATTTTCGCTGCGTTTATGTGCTAAAAACCCTTCAATGACATTAGGGCTACTTGCGAAAAGTTTTTAATTCATTTATGTGTTTAACTGTTTTCGATATATGAGCATGTACGTGATTCACCATGATTTGATTTTGATATAATATGCTTATATATGTATGGTTTTGAATATATGATATTCATGTGAGTTGTATAATCATAAGATGATTATGTAATCTATATATATACTGATATATACATGATTTATGTTTGTTCTAATTATGAGAATCATATTAGATACGGATTCTGAATTGGCTGCTGCAGATTTGCTGAAATCTGGGTCTGGTGTCCGATTTACGCAAACAAATACCCTATTCCATAGGTAAACGAGCGTCTGAACAAAACTGATAGCAAAAGCTATCAACTACTCGTCTGTAAGGCGTTTGACGTCATTTACTGCCCGTAAACAGTGATTCTTGTTTTTCTGATTTGATTCTGATTTTTCTGATTTTTATCATATTTTCTTTTTATGATTAGATCATGGATAATATGATATGTTAAGATCAGATTATGTGTTTTAACATATTTTTATGAGCTGTATGAGCATGGTGGATGGTTATGGCCTTTCGACCTTAGTGTAATGGTTTTGGTTTTGGTTTTAAATACGACTTGCATGTCGTCAATCTTTGTAATCATAAATCTCGAATGTAACTCGAGTTATTATTGTAAGTTCATTAGATTAGTTTTACTTTCAATCATGTAATGTAATTGAAGACTCAAGAAGGCTATCCAATGGAGGTGATACAAAGAAGAAGACGAGGCATACAAGAAGACTTATGTAATAAGTAGTTGTATTTATTTCCATCACCATATTAGATTGACCTTGATCTTTATCATGAGCTTGATAAAGATCACATAGGATGGGGCCATAACCAAACACATTTACTTTATTGCACTTTACATTTACATGTTTATTTAATTTTATATATGAGATATATGCCTATGTTTACTATGCGATGATAGATTTAGGTGAACTTAAATCAATATAAGGCGTGCTCTACAAAATCTAGAATATGAATCATTTCTTGCCTTAACAACAAATATTATGAATACGATCATGAGATTCTTGTGTTTATGAAACACGCAATTGAATATGAATTTTCAATATTGAGAGAAAGGATGATTCTGTCAACAACAGATTTCTATCTGTAAGAAAGGGTTATTAAGTGACGCCTCTTGACAATGCTCCACCCGATCTGGGAATCATCTGATTATCGATTATTGATTTGAAATATTTAATTTAAAAGGAAGAATCTCTTTATAATATGATTATGATTGTAATGTAATATAATCCCTCTAAAATTAAATAATATCAAGTAGTAATTGGCCAATGACACAACGGGCTTGTGTCGGTCATAGCCTTCCAACATGGTAGAAAGTGGTTCTTATTTTTAAATCATTGTCGTTTCGTGCTACAACCGAGGGCTTTGATTTCGAAATAAGAAATACTTGTCTATTACATAGAGATGTGTACATTGAATTAGAATCTAAAGGTCGGTACGTGCCACAGCCGTGGGCCATTGGAGACTGATTCAATTGTACGAAATGTTGGGTTAGACTTGACTTAGAATATTGAGTTTGTCGTGCCACAGCCGTGACTCAATTATTCAAGAGGCTAAAGTTATATTAGGGAATAACATAAGATATAATTGACAAAGAGTTGTCTGCCTATTGAACATCACATGACGTTTCGTGCCACAGCCGAGGTTGTGTGATGGAATGTAGGATCCCTATTCCCACTAGCATTATGAATGCTTAATTTTCACTTAGGGGGTTGAATAAATTAGATAAACTAGTGGGAGACACTTATGAATAAAGACCCGATTTATATAGTGTTTTGAAATGAAATTGAATATTTTCTAAGTGTTGTTATGTGTTTATCATTTACAGATTTACTATATTCATCATGTCTTCTGCACTATCACTCCGAAGCATACTAGATGCTCACAAGTTGACTGGTCCTAATTTAGCTGTTTGTTTTCACTGTAAAAAGTTGGGGCACTGGAAGAGGAACTACAAGGTTTACCTTGCAAAATTGAAGAAGAAGAAGGGTAGTAAGACTACCGCTTCTGATTCAGGCATGTTCATGATCGAAGTTAATATGTCACTAGGTCAAATTTCTACTTGGGTATTAGATACCGCCTGTGGTTCTCATATTTGCAATTCGTTGCAAGGACTAAAGGGAAGTAGGACTCTTGAAAAAGATGAGGTGATTCTACATATGGGCAATGGAGCAAGGGTTGCGACCATATCTGTAGGATCATTTAGTTTACATATGCCTACGGGAAAGACTATTATACTGAATAATTGTTATTACGTTCCCTCTATTGTGAGGAATATTGTTTGTATCCCTATGTTGGATTTGGATGGTTTTTCATTTATTATTAAGAATAATGAATGTTCTATCCTTAGAGATAATGTTCTTTATGGACATGGTATTATAAATAATGGTCTGTATGTATGTGACGTAGAGCATGATTTACTTCAGATTGAACAAACTAATAAAAGAAAATGAGATGATGAAAATCTGACCTATTTATGGCACTGTAGGCTAGGTCATATTAGTGAAAATAGACCGCGGACATTGCATAAGGAAGGGTTACTTGACCCCTTTGATTTTGAATCATATCCTACATGCGAGTCTTGTCTATTGGGTAAAATGACCAATCCCCATTTAGTGGACATGGAGAGAGGGCTGCAGATTTGCTAGGATTGGTACACACAGATGTATGTGGACCAATATCTACGCAAGCCATGGGTGGATTTTCGTACTTCATTACTTTCATAGATGATAGATCTAGATTCGGATATGTGTATTTGATGAAACACAAGTCTAAAGCCTTTGAAAAGTTTGAAGAATATAAACATGAAGTGGAGAAACAAACTAAACACAGTATTATAACTCTTCGATCAGATCGAGGTGGTGAATACTTGAATGGAGAGTTTCTAGATTATCTCAAAGAAAATGGTATAGTCTCCCAGTGGACTCCTCCATATACTCCACAGTTGAATGAGGTATCTGAAAGAAGAAATCAAACTTTATTAGACATGGTTCGGTCCATGATGAGCTATGCGAATCTTCCAGTATTCCTATGGGGTTATGCATTGGAAACCTCAGCATATTTGCTGAATAAGGTGCCTTCCAAATCTGTTCCTCAAACACCATATGAGATATGGAAAGAAAGGAAACCGAGTCTTAAACACGTTAAGATTTGGGGATGTCCAGCTTATATCAAGAAAGTTAACCTAGATAAGCTGGAATCTCGATCCATAAAATATAATTTTGTGGGATATCCTAAAGAGACTTTGGGGTATTACTTTTACACCGATCATCGGGTGTTTGTCTCCAGACATGCTACCTTCTTGGAAAAGGAGTTTATCCTTGAAGGAAACAGTGGGAGCAAAATTGAACTTGATGAAGTTCAAGAAGCACAAACTACTACGGATCAAGTGGAAACACATGTTCAGACTGAACAACCTTCTGTGGAACAGCCCATTCGTAGGGCAGGGAGAGTGTCTCGCCAAACTGAGAGGTATTATGGCCTTGTCATTGAGAATGGCAATGAGGGTTCAATCATTGATGATGACGACCCTGTGACCTATAATGAGGCTATGAGTAGTGTTGACTCAGAGAAATGGCATAGTGCCATGAAATCTGAAATGGAATCTATGTATACCAACCAAGTATGGACTCTGGTTGAGGCGCCTGAAGGTGTTAAGCCTATTGGGTGCAAGTGGGTATACAAGAGAAAGATTGGAGCAGATGGCCAGATGGAGACCTATAAGGCCAGGCTCGTGGCAAAAGGATTCAAACAAAGGCAAGGGATTGACTTTGATGAAACTTTTTCGCCTGTAGCCCTGTTAAAATCAATTCGGATTTTGCTTGTGATTGCTGCTTACTACGAGTATGAGATCTGGAAAATGGACGTGAAAACGGCCTTCCTCAATGGGGAACTTGAGGAGGAAGTGTATATGACACAACCAGAGGGTTTTCTTTCCAAGGGAAATAAACACCAAGTGTGTAAGCTGCTGCGAACCATATATGGTTTAAGGCAAGCTCCTCGTAGAGGGAACATCTGTTTTGATGAGACAATCAAAGAGTTTGGTTTTATCAAAAACATAGATGAACCATGTGTCTACAAGAAGGTTAGTGGGAGCGCGGTAACATTTCTTGTATTGTATGTGGATGACATACTTCTTATAGGAAATGATATACCGATGCTACAATCAGTCAAAGTATGGCTATCAAAGAACTTCACCATGAAGGGCTTGGGAGAAGCATCCTACATTCTCGGTATGAAGATCTATAGAGATAGATCTAGAAGAATGATAGGTCTTACCCAGGGTACATACATCCAGAAAGTGCTTAAAAGGTTTAGCATGGAAAACTCCAAAAGAGATCTCATACCGATGAGCCATGGAGTGTCCCTTTCTGAAAAATGTCTCCTAAAACACCTGAGGAAAGAAAGCGTATGAGTAAGATTCCTTATGCTTCAGCAATAGGATCTATCATGTACGCGATGTTGTGTACAAGGCCTGATGTTGCTTATTCAATTAGTGTGACGAGCAGATATCAGTCCAATCCAGGTGAAGACCACTGGAAAGCAGTGAAAAACATCCTTAAGTACTTGCGAAGGACTCAGGACATTTTTCTTGTTTTTGGTGGTGAATCTGAGTTGAAAATAGAGGGTTATACTGACTCTAGTTTTCAATCAGAAAGTGATAGCAAATCCATGTCAGGGTATGTGTTTACTCTGAATGGTGGTGCGATTAGTTGGAAGAGTTCCAAACAGTCTACAACGGCTGACTCCACAACGGAAGCAGAATATATAGTTGCAAGTGAGGCTGCAAAAGAAGCCGTTTGGATGAGGAAATTTGTTTCTGAGTTGGGAGTTGTTCCTAGCGTTGAAGAGCCTATTGTGTTGTATTGTGATAAGAACGCAACAATAGCACAAGCCAAGGAACCTAGGTCTCATAAAAATTCCAAACATGTCCTGCGGCGCTTTCATCTGATTTGGGAGATTGTTGAAAGAGGAGATGTCAACATTGAGAGAGTTGACACACATAACAACGTAGCAGACCCACTCACAAAGCCACTTTCTCAAAGTCACTTTGATCGTCATAAAGACAAGATGGGTATTAGATACCAGAGTGATTGGCTTTAGTACAAGTGGGAGATTGAAAGAGATATGTCCTAAGTCCAATCATGTATGAGGATTTAGGAATAACTTTTATGTAATATATTTTGATTTCATTGATATTAATAAAAGACTTGTTTTATTTTTTATTGCGGGCTCTATTATTTAAATGTTTAAATAAGATATACCACAGTTTAGAGTAAAGCTTTTTATGGATTGTGATGAGATCATAATAATGAGACCTAAAAGATGATAACTCTAAACTTAAATAGTTCCTGGTCGTAGGATTACTAACTCATAATTAATAATCCGCAAAGATCGGTACATACTATGCTTGCTTCATTATGAAGGATGTCTGTTCTCATAGACATTTGTGTGGTGACACTATAGCTAGTATGCAGGTGCTTATTATAGAATAAGTTCACTGAACATGACTTACACAGCTGAACAACTGATGGAGTTCACTCACGTGTCAGCAGTTGTTCACATAGTGATAGTTGTACAAGTATCCTTAGACTTGAGGTCATCATAGTCATCTTGTGTACATTGAACTATGCTTTGGTTTAGTTCTTAGTCTCAAGGGACAATTATAAGGGATCTACTGGGTATAGGAATTTGTACACGAAGATAGTGTATGATCAATAAAGGATCTACCCCTTCCAGTGTAGGAAGAGAATGTTCAATGCTGATCCACTAATGTTAGTTCAGGAATCTCTGGCCAGAGTGAATGAAATTAGAAAGGAGTTTCTAATTTACATTAAATAGAACTAAGCATAGTGAATGGGAAAGCAAGTGATTAAATAAGATAGGCTTGACACAAGTTCCATGTCTCGTATTTAATCGTGACATTGCAGGGTAGAAGGAATTAATTGTACGGTAACTACTCACTGAACAGGTTCTTGGTATTCTAAGCAGGGAATTCGTATTATCCGGATAGTCGCGATATGCTGAGAAGTATCCCTCACGATGTAGAATAAATATGATTAATTAATTAATCATATTTAATGAATTAGAGAATTTATATAAATAATGATAAAATAGTTTTATTATTATTTATTTCTACTATCAGCTTAATATTGAACCTACAGGGTCACACCATAAAAGAGAATGATTTAATGGTGGAGGAATTAATTAATAATGGCTGATAATTATTTATTTATGAAATAAATAATTAATTGGTAAATTTAATAATTGATTAAATGAGATTTAATTTATTATAAATTAATTAAGAAAAGGTTCTTAATATTATTAATTAAGAATTTAATTTTTGGAAATTAAATCAAGAGAGAGAATTATTTCTAAAGTGTTTAGAAAAAGGATTAATAATTAAAAGGTGTTTTAATTATTAATGAGAATTATAAAGGGTTAATAATAATAATATTTTATGGGAAAATTTTCAGCTAAAAATTTTGCCTATAAATATACTATTATAGACCCTATTTTTGCCTTAACCAAAAAGATTTACAAAACCCTAATTCTCTCCATCTCCTCCTCCTTCATTACATCGTTTTCTTGGTGGATACCGGTGGAGTGCTTCACACTTGAGGAGCAGCTGCTAAGTATCTCCGTTCATCATTTTTGGATCGCCATTAAAGACCTCCATCTTTCCATTAACGTAAAGCTTCTTAAGGTAAACATACTGAACTACGAATTAAATATAATTTTTCGCATGGATCCTGCGGAGGGTTTTGGTTTTTTTTAAGATTTAAATTTATGTTTTCGCTGCGTTTATGTGCTAAAAACCCTTCAGTACGCAAAGTCTTGATCCAGCACTTTGAAATCTATCATTTGAGTGACAGACAGAGCTCCTTCCCCAAGTGTGAGGGGAAGCCTAACGGAACCCATAACTCTCACTGTTTCTCCAGTAAAGCCATAGACGTGTGTATCTTCAAAATACATGTCGTTGTCCGGAAAACCCAGTTTTTTGTACATGTTGTAATACAGGATGTTCAGAGAGCTCCCATTGTCCAAAAAGACCAGATGCACATTCATTGCCCCAATGAGCATAGTTATTACCAGTGCATCGTTGTGGGGATGATATACCCATCTTGACTCTCTCTTTGAACGTAATATCAGCTGATTCCCCTTTGAATATTTTCGGAGGTCTATCTTCCAAACTATGAATGTTGGTAAGTGGCGGGTGTCGTGCTTCTCTTGCATTTCTTTCCAACGCCCGATTACTATCACTAACAAAGGGGTGTCCTCCAAAAATTTCCCTGATACTACCAGCTCTTTGGAACTTAACCTCCGCTGTCTTTTCAGCGTCCTCTTCCCGCGGGGGTTGCCTTTCATCTTTCCCTTTGTCATCATTCCCCCTGCGTCGCTTTACCTTGTCAATCCATTCTCCCAGGTATCCCGCTTTGATCAATTCTTCAATTTCATCTTTCAGGTGACGACATTCATGGGTGTCGTGGCCGGTAGACTCATGGTAATCACAATACTTCTTTTTATCTCTACTCTGCCATGAAGTCAGACGGTCTGGTTTCTTGAAGATTCCTCTATCCTTATTCACCTCGAAGATATGATCAATGGATGCTGCCAATGAAGTATAGTTGCTTACTCTCCTTTCATAGTTCGATGGCGGGCTCCATTCTCTCCGCGTGTTCACCCTATTAGGGCTTCTGGCATTCCGCCAATAATCCGGGCTCACAGACCTATCTCTTCTCTTGGCCCGCCCCTTGGAGTTGTGGGTGTTATCCTTCTTTTTCGTTTCTGCAAGCGACTACTCAATCGCTTTGAATGATTCCGCCTGCGCGAGTACATCAGCTAACGACACCGGGTCCTTCCCTTGGAGGTGCTTCCAGAAATCTGTTCCCACACGCAGACCAACTATAAGAAGTATTTTCAGTGTTTCATCAGTTGCGCCCCTCACCAAAGTAGACTCTGCATTGAACCTTTTAAAGTATGAGGTCAAGCTTTCCCCCTCTTTCTGTTTCACATTGGCAAGTGCGGTGACTGGCGGTGTATACTTCACCGCAGCTTGAAACTGAGTTAGAAACAAGGTTTTCATCTGTTCCCAAGATGTGATCACCCCTGGACCAAGTTTTTGAAACCATTGCTGAGCGCCCTCTCTAAAAGTGGCCGCTAGGAGACGGCATCGAGCCAAGTCAGGTACTTGATATACATCAATCTCAATGTTGAAACGCCCCAGAAATTCCATAGGGTCAGAGTTCCCATGAAAACGCAAGTCATTGGTTGTGTTAGTGTATCCTACCGGCAGTTGCGCCTCCCTCACAACAGCAGCAAAAAGAGAAGGAGCTTGCGCAGTCGCCGTTACTCTTCCTCCTTCAAGATGGTTGAGCAACCTCTTAAGATTGTTCACATTAAACGTCCCTACTCCAGGAATGGTTTGAACATTAGGCTGGATCTCGCCACCCCTCACCCTGAGGCTGCGGTTGTGGTATATTACCATCTTGATTTTGAACATTATCCCGCACGCGGGGTTCCTCTTGACTGTGTCACGGCACTTCCTTATTATTTCGCAACCTTTCTTGAATTCGCACGCCATCCCGGTCATGAGGACGCGTCCTAGAACCATTGCCTGTAGCACTGTGGGAAGCTATAGGAACAACAACAAGAGCTTCTTCAGTGGAGAGCGCACCATCTCTCCTACCATTGTAGGGTGCCCTTCCATGTTAGTATCCCATTATTCCTCGCCCATTCCTTTGGTAGCCTCGATAATAGTTCCCGAACCATCCTCGCTGAGGGGCACGCACGTGCTCACGGTGCCGCACCCTATCATCTCTTTGATATGTAGGGGGCACATGCATTGTGTCACGGGGCCTCACTTCTCCAGCATTTCCTTCCTTTTTCCATTCTACCAACAGCATTCTCAAATCGTCATCCTCCAACCTTAAGCCAAGCCTTCTTTTTAAGGTTGAAAAATCTCTTCCTTCCCCATCTTGATTCTGAGTATTTTCCGCACGACGACGCTCGTCCATCGTACGCCCAGACCTATGGGGGTGTGAAATGACTTGATTGACAAGACGAGGCCTTTCTCTTGACCCTTTTTTAGATGGACTTACCCCAGGGAACAGGGAATCGGAAAGCTGCAACCTAACTATCGATAGAATAGGCCATTCATCAGTGTCCTCATCAACAAACTCCACAATAGGTTCTACATCATCAGAATATTCCAAGCATCGCGGAGTGATTCACGGGTTTTCCCCGCTGGCCTGAGTATCTCCTTCGACTACGGGCGCCTTCCCCACGGCGTGACCGCGACGGGGAAGACGACGACCCCTCCTCGTCCTGGGACGCTCCACCGTATTCAACCTTGACTGAAAACTGTTAAGAGTATCCCCCATACAGTATATCTGCTCCAAGATATCAGTGTTGCTGATCAGAACTGGAGCTGTACCTCCCACATCCGGAGCTCTCGGCGGATCTGCCATGTTTCTGGGCACGTAGGATTCGTGACGAGCATAGCCTCCCTCGCCTTCTCCTTCAGATCTGCTATCACTTCCATCATAAGAACTTCCATCATGATTGGAAGACATCTTTTCCTCCCAAGATTACGATCTTAATTAGCAGCCCTCCTTCTAGCGCTAATTTGTTGATGGAGGAATCTGGTAACAATAAAGATTGAGGTTTTTCGCTGGAATTAAGATCTATGATGGTGGTTCTTCACCGGAAAATCAAGCGATGTATGGTGGTTTGTGGTTGTTTTAGGCTGAGATTGATCAGAGTAAGTGGTGGCTCTCTTATCAGCTCTCAACTTCTTACCCTCTCAATGTGCCTACGTACCCTTTATATAGGGATCAAGCCTGGCGTAGTTCTTGTAGAACAAGAAATATAATGGGCTTAGACTTCTTATTCCTAGGCCCGATAGAAGCCCATCCAGAATCCGTCTTCCGCTACCTTTAGGAATGTCCAACTATGAGGCCCAACCGTGAAGGCCCAAGGCTCTTCCGTAATCGTAGGACTTCACGGACAATGCATCTCCCTGCGCAAGGATAACACTCTGCTATAGCTATCTCCCTTACGGACGCAGGTATAGACACGGTTCACCCCAAATGTCGGATGCATCCCTATCCCCCGAATGAGAATAACCCACCAGATAACAGGACAGGTGATCCCAAGCTCTTGGGTGCAAAGTGCAGGATGACTCCAAAGTTCTCCAACGAGGACACCCGTTGAATACAAGAACAGAGTTCCCAAAGCACACACCAATGTTAACCCCGCATCCCCAACATAGACACCCGTTGAATACAGGAGGAGGCCTTCAATCATCAGGCATACCCCTGGAGGCCTTCAAGCTTTTCACGGACATCCCCCTCCTTGACCGTCTCAAGGAGGGAATTCTTCAAAGAGTACCTGCAACAAATACGTTAGTAGAAATAATCTCCACTGCTCCTCTCCATGCAAACTTTGTCCTGAAGTCACCATTGAGGGTATATAGACCAAACACAGGACGGGTCCTAAGACCCTGGACGTGTCCTCACCTTTATGAAGCCTGTATTGTTTCCTCAACAACCGCCTCTCACAACATTCCACAGTGACAGGACGCATCCTAATAGGGACGGGCGTGTCCTCCAGCTTCCATTGCTAAAAGACCACATTTGCCAAGTACTTTCACCACGGCTGACACGTTCATAACGCTTGGATGCGTTCTTCCCTAATCATGCACTCCCAAGCTTCTCTATTATCAGACCATAAAACATCTCCTCAAATGTAGGCGCGTCCTCTGTTCCTAGACGCATCCTCACCTTCCACGATGCAATACCGATTTTGACTGTACTTAATCCGCATTTGACCCGAGTCAATCCAATTCCAAATTTTGGGTATAACAGTGACTTAACAATGGTCAAATTCTGAATGTGACACAACACATGGGTTGATGGGAATCTCAGTTAGGGCTGTAAATTGATCCAGACTATCCGGTATCTCGGCTTATGTCCGACTGGAAAATATGATACATGTCTCATATTCGTTTTATAAATGATCCAAATCTGGCGGAAAAATTAAGCTCGGATAAAATATGATCCCCGATATGAGCACTCATATACCCGCTTAAATTAGGTCTCATATTATTTTCTATAAAATGATCCTACTTGAATATCCAAATATGATCCATGGCTCATATTCGATTCGACCCCATATGTAGAATATATTTTCAACCCATTATATATAATGTAAGTAAATAATCATTTTATAATTCTTTATATCTTATATAAGTTTTAATTTCCTATAAAGTATGACTTTTATGGTTATTATTTTTATAGTATTATATTAATTTTATACCAATAATCATCTGCATAGTTGAAATAAAACTGATACTTAATGTTAGTGGATCATATTTGATTCGTATTCGGTGGATCATAAACTACCCGATTAGAAAATGAAAATACGGCTCATATTCGGTTTGGATTCGGTCCTCTTATACCCGGGATCAGTTTGTATCCGAATAATATGATATTCTCAATAAAGAAAATGGAAGTCAAGATACACTTTGCATATGATATTTGTTAGGTATAAAATATAACATATAGGGGGGTTGAATGTGTTTTCTTGGTTTTTAATTAATTATAAAAATGTTTGGATGTTTGGAACAAAGCAGATATATGAACTTGTAGTGATAAAATGCTTAAATGTAAACACACATGCAAATTATCAAAAATTCACTTGATTTATTAAAATCAAATTTGTTTTGCTACAAAAATCCGGGTTCTTAAAGATAAGAACTCAGCTACAATTCTTGAGAGAGAATACAAGATTTTTCGTAGATGTATTTTGTTACTTCTCAACAAAAAACACTTGACATGCTTTATAGATCAACATGCACGGGATTACAAAACTTGCACTAAAATGGAATAATAGTTTCTAAAGCTACTTTGTATATTTTCCATTTCCAGTATTAGCAAATATGTACAGAATCTAATAGGCCTGTGACCTTCCTTTGTCCAGTGAATCTTGGCCCTTCATCTTGTATTCTTCAAGTTGTATTTGTAGTCTTTCCAATTCAGTGATAGAATTGTTTGTTGACTGATAATATTGAATATTTAATTTGTCTGCATTCTGAATTATGAAGTAGTTTATTGAGATCTCTTTTATTTTATAGCGATCTCATGTATCGATAAGTAAAATGACTTATCGATATCTTGAGTTCTCTACATGTGTATATGACTTGTGGAGGTCTCCAGTTCTCTACAAGTATTATGACTTGTCGCATCTCCAGTTCTCTATATAAGCTTTTTACTTGTCGATATCTTGAGTTCTGTACATGAGGATTTGACTTATCGATATCTCTAGATCTCTACATAAAGAATAGACTTGTCGATATCTCCAGTTCTGTAAATGCACTTTTTGACTTTTCGATATCTGAGTTTTTTACATGCAGATTAACTTATCGATATCTCTTGGAACTTCTCTACAACTTATTTTAGACTTCTCGATATTCCTCGATCTGTGACTTGTGAATATCTAACTTAGAACATTTTTCCTAGAACAATATTATTCAACTCCAAGCTGCTACACTTCTCTCTGAGGCATGATCAGGATTTGATCTTCTTCTAGAGTTTATTTTTTAGCTTGATGGTTGTTCATAGAAAAATTCTCCAGTCTAATCTACTTAATATTTTTAAAGACTCAAGAAATATAATTACAATATAAAAAATTAGATCATCAAACAACTTAATCTTAGGGTTGTCAAGATGACTTAGTCTTGTTATGTACAGGCATGTGTTGCACAACAATCTCCCCGGTTTGTGAGAAGATTACTTGTCACAAATTAATGCCTGATAAATAAGACTAACCCCAAGATAAAATTAAATGAAATGAGACTGATAAATTTACAAAGTACAACTTTCATACATTTTTACAGTTACATTCAAAATTGAATTACATGACTATCTGAACTTCTCCTAGCATGGCTATTCTCTACTTAGATCTTTAAGTCTGACTAGGACCTCAAGTTCTTCTATGATTTCTGTTCCTCTTAGAGCTTCTACCAGCTTGAGCCATTCATCCAAGAAGTAAATGTCAAGATAATTGATTCCGTACCTTCATAACTTATGTGTCTTTATATGCAGAAACATAACATTAGGAGACACACTGCTCAATCCTTTGTCTTTCAGTTCATTTGACCTTTGCTCAAACATCTTAATTTCCAGAACATATTTTTTTCATTTTCCTCCCTTTCAGCCCTTTCCCTTGCATGTCTTAAATTTCTCCCTTTTAGCCAACCCATCCTTCCTCATCCTTGTAAAAGAATCCCTTGCATTCATCAAACTTATCCCCCTATCAAGTTTTGCAGTTGAGAAGTTCTCAATTCTATTCAACAAATTGAAGGTGTCATCCTTGAATTAGATCTTGAATTCTCCTAGAGAAACAACACAGACTTTGACTATTTCTTCAGCTAGTTAATTATGGTAGTCATCATTTGATATATCCTCAGAAATTGGTATAAAGTCATTATCATTAAAACAGTTCCATAGTACACCATCTTCAACTTGAATCATTTTAGGTTTTCTACCTGCAAACTTAAAGTGAGTTTTGGTTGGAGGTTTGAATGCAGTTGTTTTGGAGAGTTTCTTCAAGAAGTTTTGGTTTGCTTTGATAGGTATTTTGAGTAGAGAATTTGCAGTTTTTGTACATGTACTTGAGCTTAGAGGTTTGGAATTGAGACTTTGTTTGGCTAGGTGTTTGTGATTGGATTGGTAGGGTTTTGGATATTTGGGTTAATGGTGTAATTTTGGTATCGATCCCATCTCCTCCATCTTTATTCTTTTTCTTGCTGTCATTCTTTCCCTTTTTGTCATCCTTCCCTTTCTTATTGTCATCCACATGACTACCACTGCTTTTGCTTGATTGACTTGGATTTGGGCCAAAAGTTTTATGTAATCTTTTTTATGCTCATCATCATCCAAGTCTTAATCTTTTTGATTAATTTGAGTCCTTGGTAGCATGGTTTCAGCTTTTTTCAAATATCTAGTAAGAATTTTAATCATCTCCATATCCTCATGAGTTTTTTTGCTCTTTGTCTTCAGTTCAGTCTCCAAAGTCATCATTAACTTTTTATACCCCATGACACAGTGTTTGGGTAGTTGGAAGTGTTGCATCTTTTAGAATTGAGACAGATGTAGACCACTTCTTTTCTTAGCTATAGATAGGCTTCAGGAAAAGCAACTATTTGTCCATTTTTAAGCTCATGTAGCAAAAGAGTGTCCTCTGGACTCATCACCATGACTTTATTATTAAAATTGTCCAGCTCATATGCCCTTCTTGATTGTAGGAAAGAAAGGGACACCTGCATATATTTGTCAACTCCTGAATCATTGACATTCACAACCATCCTCTTTTCTCTAAAATTATGTCTTGTCAGTAGCACCATCCTCAGAAAATTGATATTCTTTTCTATAGCCTTTTTGTATGTGAAATGATTAAAGTTGAAGGAGACTTTCAAGGCTTATAGAAATTTAGCAAACTCCTTGTCAAGGCAAGGGCCTTCAGCTGCCATCTTGAGTCTTTCAAGTCCAATATCATCTTCACGTTTTCTTGATAGTTGGCTGTATTTTAGCTTGGGCTCCATCATCTCCCTTTTAGGCTTGGTAGCAGGCATGGTTGAGTGTTAAGGGATATGGGCCCTTACTATTTGTGGTGTTTCCTGAAGTGGTACATTCAAAGCACCCATAATAGCTCCAATTGACATATTATTCTGCATCTAAAAATACTTTTAAGAGTCTATTAGGGACTTGATATCCTGCTGTTAACTTTGGACTAGGGAAGTGAGTTGGGATACTTAAGTTGAGAGAGATGCATTTGAAGATTGTAGTTCTGAGATATGTTGTTGGAGAGCTTGAATTTGCAGATTTGTTGAAGTAGAGGGAACTGTTTGTGAGCTTGTGGAGAGAGAAGCACCAAAACTGTTACACACAACATTTTTAATTTCTTCCATCATTAAAGATGAAGGTTCATATATGGCCTTGTGAAGTTGTTCCAACTTCACCTTTGTGTCATTGTTGCTGGAGATTTGAAGTTGACCAACTTCATGCAGGGCCAGAAATGATTGTTTAAAATTTTTGATGCTTGTCTCCACACCATTCAAGCTAAAGGTGGCCATCTTCTCTGCAAATTTATTGAATTTGTTCTTGATTTCAATCTGGAATGGTACCAACTGATCAATCCTGTCACTCACCAACTTCTTAACCTTTTCTTGATGAACATCCAGAGTTTTCTCCAATGTTTTTCCAATCAAATGAAAGGCTTTTAACCGTGCTTTTTAAACTTATGTTATGACAACATGCACCTCTTGTGGAGTGAGGACCTTGGCATTGCTTCCCAAAATAATGATATACTCTTCCCTGAATCTAGCCAAGGCCTCATCCATGTCTATACTGAAGTCTTTAGACAACTAGGCATCTAGATTCCCATCATGTTCAGCTTCATCTGCAATTTTGGCCTGTTGATCTTCAACATCTTCTTAATATGACAATAAAAGTACCTGATAGTCTTGATTAGACATGTTAGTTGTGAGGAGCGGTTGGGTGATATTGGGAAGGCCTTCACTACTAGTAGATCATTCATGGTTATTGGTTGAGCTTGAACATCTTGCAACTATTGAGAGATGAGATGTGAGGGTTGTGTTGATGTATAGGGTTGGTTTGTGGCTGTTTTGGTTTAATTTGAGTTGGATGGTATGAAGGGTGAAATTATACCTGTGACATGAGTCACAATTAAACTCACAGTGGGAGCTGTGATAATTGTATCCTGTAATTATATTTCTTGAGTCTATAAAAATGCTAAGTATATTAGACTGGAGAATATTTCTATGAACAACTAGCTAAGGAATAAATTCTGGAAGAAGATCAATCATAATCATGCCTTAGAGAGAAGTATAGAAGCTTGGAGTTGAATAATCTTGTTCTAGGAAAAATGTTCTAAGTAAGACATCGACAAGTTATAGATCAAGGAATGTATAGAAGTATGTCGAGAAGTCTAAAATGACTTGTAGAGAAGTCCCAAGAGATATCAACGAGTCATTCTACTTGTAGAGAACTGAAGATATCGACAAGTCAAAAAGCCCATATAGAGAACTAGAGAGATCAACAAGTCAATTCCTCATGTAGAGAACTAGAGATAGCGACAAGTCAAATTCTCATGTAGAGAACTGGAGATATCGACAAGTCAAAAAGCTTATGTAGAGAACTGGAGATATCGAAAAGTCATTCTACTTGTAGAGAACTGGAGACCTTGACAAGTCAAAAGTTGTAGAGAACTTGAGATATCAATAAATTATTTTAGTTATCGATATATGACATCTCTACACAATAAAAGAGATCTCGACAAACAACTTCATAATTCAGAATATATACAACTTGAAGATTTAAGATTATCAGTCAACAAAAAATTCTATCACTGAATTGGAAAGCCTACAAATGCAGCTTGAAGAATACAAGATCAAGGGCCAAGATGAACTGGTCAAAGGAGGATCACATACCTAGTAAATTCTGTATAGATATGCTAACTCTAAAAATGGAAATAGACAAATAGCTTTAGAAAATGTGTTAGTCTATTTTAGTGCAAGTTATGTAAACCATGCATGTTGATATATAAAGCATGTCACAGGTCCTTTGTTTAGTTGTAACAAACAAATCTAGAAAAATCTTGTAATTCTCTCAGGAGACGTAGTTGAGTTCTCATTTTCAAGAACACAGATTTGTAGTAAGGAAAATTTGATTTAATATAAATAAAGTGAGTTTTTGATAAAGTTCTTGTGTGTTTGCATTTTGTATTTTTTTAATACAAATTCATTCAACTGTTTTGTTCCAAAAGCCAAACACTATCACGGTAAACTTAAAAATCAAGAAAACACATTCACCCCTCTCTGTGTTGTATTTCATACCTAAGAAGTGTTGTTAGAGCAAAATATGAAAGTAAACAGATTAGATCTTGGAAGTATGAGTGCACAGAAACTTGGCAGTATCAAGATCCCTGACTTCGACAAAGTGTTATGGAAGAAGAATATGATGTTGTTCATCAAGATGGCCAATCCAGTGTATATTAAAATACTTTAACATGGACCCTTCATTCCTATGGTAAGAGTGCATGAAGCAACATATGGTGATATGGTCATTCTTGGACACTTTGCTCCTAAAGATCCAGCTGCATACACTAAACCAGAGAAGGAGAATGTTGCACTTGACAGTGGCTTACAACTCATAATCATTGAGTCTCTTGATAATATAATGTACAATAACATTATCAACTTTGATTCAGCTAAGATAGAGATCTTGTGAAAGAAACTGAAGAGGTGAGATCTAAACAGAGAAGGATTTTTGTTTCACAATATGAGGGTTTCATAGCTAAACCAAAACAAGGCAATACTAAGGTTTTTGAGAGATTCAACAAGCTGATAAATGATTTCTAGTTTCATGACAAGTATTATGAAGCTAAAGAAGTTAACCTGAAATTCTTGCTCACTCTTTTGGACCACTTGGAACAAAAGATCTTTGCAATAAAAGAAGAAAAAGATATAGGGAGAATAACTTTGGAGGTTTTGTATGGTGTTCTCAAAACCTATGAGCTGGAAATGATGCAAAGAAAGTCATTAAAAGTGAGTCGAGGGCATGTTGTGGATGTATCAAGTGCCCTAATAGCAAATGACAAGAAAATGATTGAAGATAAAATTGAACCCCAGACTGAAGTTATTCAAGTTGTTGAGCAGAAATTAAGGAACCTCAAAAATAAGTCATTTTGGAGTTAGAAGAGGATGAGTACTATACTCTTGATGAGTTGGATGAAATGAACCAGTCATGGCATATTTAGCAAGAAAATTTTCAAACATCAGAGTCAAAAAGCCTAGATATTTCAAGGGTAAAGGCCAAACATCCTACAACAATAACTGGAAAGGAAAGACTTAGAAAAATGCAACTGGAAAAGGTGGCTATTAGTCATGATATGTGGAAAGATCAAAGATTAGATGCTACAACTATGATGAACTTGATCACTTTGCCACAGAATGTAAGAAGCCAAAGAAGGTGAAGAAGGATAAGGCTTATTTGGAGCTTGAAGCTAAGTATGAAACACTTCTGAGTAAACAACAGGGAAAACTTATATTGCTGAAGGTAAAATTTGGGATGACACGGATGATGAAGATGATGGTGAAGAATATGGAAACTAGGCTCTCATGGAATTGGAGCAAGGAGAGTCATCTGCATCTAAATCTGAGGTACATATCCTAACCACCATTGATTTAAATATTACATAATATAAGGAAACTTTGGAAAAGATGAGTGTATATATGTTTCACATTTATACAAGCATGGTGGCAGCTACTGAGGAAGTGAGTAGGCTGTCAAAAGTGAATGAAAAACTTGAGATTTAAAAACAAGAACTAAAACTGCAGCCTGTTAGTCTAGAAGCAGTTATATAAGAAAATGAATACCTTAAGAACAAGCTAAAATATGCAGAGGAAGTAGAAGCTGTGCTAAGAGACAAAGTTGAGAAAAATGATCTGAAGCTCAAATCATTCAAAAATGCTTCTCAACTGGTTGGTCAATACCACTGGAAGAACAAATCATGTTCTAACATAGCTATAAGGTTGTTGCATCTCACAAGAAAAGTAATGTTGACAAGGGAAAGGAAAGTCTGAACCAAGATGTTTCCGTGGTGCTCAAAAAGGTGAATGCACCCTTTTTTAAAGCTTGTAAAGTAAACTTCAATGAAGTGGAGCTTGTCATTAAGCAGGAGCTTGCAGATGAAGATAAAGAAAAGGAGGACGTAAAATCCACTCTCAACACTGAATGTGAGAAGAAACCTGCAGTTAGGCCAATTGCCAAAACACTAGCAAATGTAATCAAGAATGATAATATTGGAAAGAAGAAAAAGAACATAAATGAAAAGATAGGTGTCAACAAAAGCAACAATTATGCCTATATTGCAGATGCTCCTAGAAAGTAGTGTTAAAATGTGGCTTAACAAATCATCTAACTCACCTATGTAAAAAGGCTGTTAGTGAGCCAAAGTATGGAGCTTGCAAATACAATGAGGCACAAATAAATAACCCCTACTCTTTCTGTGACAAGTTTGAATGCATTATATGCAATATGAAAGTTATGACCAGTTGATATAAGCTGAGAAAGAATCTAATAGAAGTTAAATTTAGATCAGTGATCAAAGAAGAAAATATTGATCAAACTAAGAATGCTATTTCTTTTGTATGTTCAAGTTCTAATTCTGCCAACTCTGTCAAAAAGAAGAAAGTGCCCAACACTGCTTGGATAGCTAACACACTTAAACATAATTGTGTGCATGATAAAAAGAATAAAGTCATATAGATCATTGACAGTTGAGGTTCCAGATATATGACAGATGATAAAGTCCTGCTATCACAGTTTGAGGAGATGGCCGACCCTTTGGTGACCTTTGCAGACAACAACGAGGGATTCACAATGGGATGTGGCAAGTTGATTTATGGAAATATTGTCATCGAAGATGTAGCACTGGTTGCAGGTTTTGAAATGAATCTTCTTAGTGTCAGTCAATTCACAGACAAAGGTTTCAAGATTATGTTTGACAAAGAAGATTGCTCAATCACAAGCAAGAAAACTGGTGAAGTTGCTCTGAAAGGAGTAAGGAAGGGAAGCCTGTTTATTGCAGACATGAACTCAGAAAACAAGGACAAAATGTGTTGCTTCTACACTAAGGCATCAAATGAGAAAAACAAACTCTGGGACAAGAAGCTCTCTCACTTAAACTATAAAGCAATTAATACTCTGGTGAAAATAGAATTGGTGAGAGATATGCCAGCCTTGGAATTTGCTCAAAATGAAGTTTGTGAAGCTTGTCAAAAAGGCAAAATGAAGAGATCCAGTCATAAAAGCAAAGCTATAAATTCCATTAATGCTCCACTGCAACTTATCCACATAGATTTGTTTGGACCTGTAAATGTCATGTCCATATCCAGAAAGAAGTATGCTTTGGTGATGGTGGATGACTACTCAAGGTACACTTCAGTGGAATTTATGCATTCAAAAGATGAAACTCCACACATCATCATTGAACACATAAAGAAAATTGAGAATCAGGCTGAAGATCAAAATTCTGTCAAAAGTTTGAGGAGTGACAATGGTGTAAAATTCAGGAATGTAATTCTAAGTGAATTTTGAAAAGAAAAAGGCATTGTTCAAGAGTTCTCAGCTACAAGAACACCTCAATAAAATAGTATAGGTGAAAGGAAAAATAGAAATCTAGTTGAAGCTGCAAGGACAATGTTGCAAGATGCAAAGTCGCCAACCAGTTTTTGGGAAGAAGCTGTTAACACAGCATGTTACACTCAGAACATATATTTACTAAAAAACATTGGCAAGTCACCCGACTCAATTTTGTCAGAAAATAAAGCCACTATTAAGCATCTTCATGTGTTTGGAAGCAAGTTCTTTGTGCTAAAAGACAACTATGAATATGTTAGAAAATTCGACTCCAAAGTATTTGAAGCTATTTTTCTTGGATATTCATTGGAAAGGACTGCCTATAACGTCTATGTGCTAGAGAAAAAGAAAATAATGGAGAGCATGAAAGGAATATGTCCTAAGTCCAATCATGTATTAGGATTTAGGAATAACTTTTATGTAATCTGTTTTCAATTTCATTGATATTAATAAAGACTTGTTTTGTTTTTATTACGGGCTTTATCTATTTAAGTGTTTAAATAAGATATACCATAGTTTAGAGTAAAGCTTTTTATGGATTATGATGAGATCATAATAGTGAGACCTAAAAAGATGATAACTCTAAACTTAAATAGTTCCTGGTCATAGGATTACTAACTGGTAATTAATAATCCGCAAAGATCGGTACATACTATGCTTGCTTCATTATAAAGGATGTCTGTTCTCATAGACATTTGTGTGGTGACACTATAGCTAGTATGTAGGTGCTTATTATGGAATAAGTTCACTGAACATGACTCGCCCAGCTGAACAACTGATGGAGTTCACTCACGTGTCAGCAGTTGTTCGCTTAGTGATAGTTGTACAAGTATCCTTAGACTTGAGGTCATCATAGTCATCTTGTGTACACTGAACTATGCTTTGGTTTAGTTCTTAGTCTCCAGGGACAATTATTAGGGCTCTTCTGGGTATAGGAATTTGTACACGAAGATAGTGTATGATCAATAAAGGATCTACCCCTTCCAGTGAAGGAAGCGAATGTTCAAGGCTGATCCACTTATGCTAGTTCAGGAATCTCTGGCCAGAGTAAATGAAATTAGAAAGGAGTTTCTAATTTGCATAGAACTACGCATAATAGATGGTAAGCAAGTGATTGAATTAGATAGGCTTGACACGAGATCCATGCCTTGTATTTAATCGGGACATTGTAGGGTAGAAGGAGTTTATTGTACGGTAACTATTCACTGACAGGTTCTTGGTATTCTAAGCAGTGAATTCATATTATCCGGATAGTCGCGATATGTTGAGAAGCATCACTCACGATGTAGAATAAATATGATTAATTAATTAATCATATTTAATAAATTAGAGAATTTATATAAATAATGATAAAATAGTTTTATTATTATTTATTTCTACTACCGGCTTAATATTGAACCTACAGGGTCACACCATAAAAAGAGAATGATTTTATGGTGGAGGAATTAATTAATAATGGCTAATAATTATTTATTTGTGAAATAAATAATTAATTGGCAAATTTAATAATTGATTAAATGAGATTTAATTGATTATAAATTAATTAAGAAAAGTTCTTAATATTATTAATTAAGGATTTAATTTTTGGAAATTAAATCAAGAGAGAGAATTAATTCTAAAGTGTTTAGAAAAAGGATTAATGATTAAAAGGTGTTTTAATTATTAATGAGAATAATAAATGGGATAATAATAATAATATTTATGGGAAAATTTCAGCTGAAAATTTTGCCTATAAATACACTATTATAGACCCTATTTTATTCGAACCCCAGAAACCCAAAAGTTTCAGAAAACCAAATTCTCTCCACCTCCTCCTCCTCCTAAAAGTCATTTTCTTGGTGGATACCGGTGGAGTGCTTCACACTTGAGGAGCAACTGCTAAGGATCTCTGATCGTTGTCTCCGAATTATTTTAAAAGGTTAGATTCGATCCCTCGAATTTTTATTCACGATTTATATGCTTTTATTTGGATTTTGTATGTGTAAAAGTGTTTTTCCACGCCCCGCTGCGTTTAAAAATCCAACAATGGTATCAGAGCATAGGTTGTATGCATATAGATCTGTGGTAAAAATTTCAGAATTTTATGTGCTTGTATGAATTAATTATGATTTTTACAAGTTATATCATGGATAAATTTTGTCTGATGAGAAATCGTTTCTCATAATAATTTTGAATGTTAATCTGGGTTCTACAAGTGTTTTAGATCGTCTGGGTATTTTTTTCATAATTTTAGGATGTATAGATTTTTTATTATGAATTTTTGAAGTTCTTACAATTAAATTCGTAATTAAATAAGTAAATATATGTATATATAGTATATATATATGTTTATATACATCTGCTGTGTTTATATTATCTGACTGCTGGTGCACGGAGAAAACAAACAAGACAGACATGTCAGGCGGCTGTCAGGAGATGTCACGCACGTTAATCGAGAAGAATGGCGGCTGCTGAATAAAAAAAAATATATATATATATATAGGGGTGTAACGCATTCCGGGAATGCGTTACACACCTGTGGCGCATTCACGGAATGCGTTACACCCTTTAATGGCTTAAAAGGGGTGTAACGCATCACCGGAATGCGTTACAGCCCTCTGTTGATTTTAAAGTTGATTTTCTGGGAGTTTCGTAACTCCGTTTTAGGCGTGCAATATACCGTTGGATTCGTTTTTTCGAGACGGATCTAATGGAGTGATCAATTTTAGTTTATATAAAAGTTTTGAACTGTTTATATTTCCATGAAGTATTTTAAAGTTGTTTTTTAACTGTTTAAATTGCTTTTAAATACTTCATGTGATACATAGAGATGTATATTGCTTAGACGAATGTGCTAGATGATGTAACATGCCTACCTTGATGTTTATTCATGTTTATATATGTGATATATGCTTAGTTTATCATGCGATGATAGATTTAGGTGAACTTGAATAAACATAAGGCGTTTGTTAGACAACCTAGTATAGTGAAATTGTTTCATAACCTAAATAATAATATTATGAATACAATCATGAGATTCTTGTGTTTATGAAACACGTAATTGAATATGAATTTTCGATATGAGAGAAAGGATGATTCTGTCAACAACAGATTTCTATCTATAAGAAAGGGTTATTAAGTGACGCCTCTTGACAATGCTCCACCCGATCTGGGAATCGTCTGATTATTGATTATTGATTTGAAATATTTAATTTAAAAGAAAGAATCTCTTTATAATATGATTATGATTGTAATGTAATATAATCCCTCTAAAATTAAATAATATCAAGTAGTAATTGGCCAATGACACAACGGGCTTGTGTCGGTCATAGCCTTCCAACATGATAGAAAAGTAGTTCTTATTTTTGAATCATTATCGGTTCGTGCTACAGCCGAGGGCTTTGATTTCGAAATAAGAAATACTTGTCTATTACATAGAGATGTGTACATTGAATAAGAATCTAAAGGTCGGTACGTGCTACAGTCGTGGGCCTTTGGGGACTGATTCAACTGTACGGAATGTTGGGTTAGACTTGACTTAGAATATTGAGTTTGTCGTGCTACAGCCGAGACTCAATTATTCAAGAGGCTAAAGTTTGATTAGGGAATAACATGAGATGTAATTGACAAGAGTTGTCTGCCTATTGAACATTGCATGGCGGTCCGTGCTACAGCCGGGGTCGTGTAATGGAATGTAGGATCCCTATTCCCATTAGCATTATGAATGCTTAATTTTTCACGTAGAGGGTTGAATAAATTAGATAAACTAGTGGGAGCCACTTATGAATAAAGACCCGATTCATATAGTGTTTTAAAATGAAATCGAATATTTGCTAAGTGTTGTTATGTGTTTATCATTTACAGATTTACTTTGTACGTTATGTCTTCTGCACTATCACTCAGGAGCATACTAGATGCTCACAAATTGACTGGTCCTAATTATGCTGACTGGCTTCGAAACTTGAGAATTGTTCTCAGGATTGAGAAGCTGGAATACGTGATTGACTCACCTAAGCCTACTGAACCTGCTAGTGATGCATATAATGATGAACACGTTGTGTATCGTAAGTGGATAGATGATGCAAATGTTGCTCAATGCATCATGCTAGCTTCCATGAACATTGAGCTACAGCAGCAACATGAGCATATGGATGCTCACACTATCCTAATGCATCTACAAGAGTTGTATGATGTGGCGGGGAGGACAGCTCGATATGAGATATCGAAGGAGTTGTTCGGTTGTAGGATGTCTAAGGGATCATCTGTGAATGACCATGTACTTAAGATGATCAATTTGATTGAACGTCTTGGACAACTTGGTTTTGCCATGGATGGGGAGCTGAGCCAAGACTTGGTCTTGCAATCGCTTCCGAGTTCGTTCTCGCAGTTTGTTGTGAACTTTCACATGAATAAGTTGGATGTCAGCCTGCCTGAACTCCACAACATATTGAAGACTGCGGAATCGAATTTTTCCCCTAAGAAGAGTTCTGTTCTTCTAATTGGTGAAGGTTCCAATCCTAAGAAAAGGAAGAGGAACTCTTCCAAGAAGAAGAAAGTAGGTGAGAAAATGCCGGTTCCACCAAAAGCTGAAGACCCCAAGAGCAAAGTTGTTTGCTTTTACTGTAACAAGGTGGGGCACTGGAAGAGGAACTGCAAGGTTTACCTTGCAGAATTGAAGAAGAAGGGTAGTGAGACTACCGCTTCTGATTCAGGTATGTTCATGATAGAAGTGAATATGTCATTTCTACTTGGGTATTCGATACCGTCTGTGGTTCTCAAATCTGCAATTTGTTGCAGGGACCAAGGAGAAGTAGGACTCTTGAGGAAGAGGAGGTGATTCTACTGATGTGAAATGGAGCAAGAGTTGCTGCTGAAGATGTAGAATCATTTCATTTACATAGGCCTACGGGCAAGACTATTGTTTGAAATAATTGTTATTTTGTTCCCTCGATTGTGAGGAATATTATTCCCATGTTAGACTTGGGTGGATTTTTTATTTATTATTGAGAATAATGAATGTTCTATTCTTAGAGATAATATTCTTTATGGACGTGGTGCTTTAAATAATGGTCTGTATATATGTGACATAATTTACTTCAGATTGAACAAACTAATAAAAGAAAAGGGATGATGAAAATCTCACTTCGTTGTGGCACTGCAGTCTCCATTTAGTGGACATAGAGAGAGGGCTGCAAATTTGCTAGGAATGGTACACACAGATGTATGTGGACCAATGTCTACGCAAGCCATGGGTGGATTTTCATACTTCATTACTTTCATAGATGATAGATCTGGATTCGGATATGTGTTTGATGAAACACAAGTCTGAGGCCTTTGAAAAGTTCAAAGAATATAAGTATGAAGTGGAGAAACAACCAAATATAGTATTATAACTCTTCGATCAGATCGAGGTGGTAAATACTTTAATGGAGTGTTTCTAGATTATCTCTAAGTAAATGGTATAGTCTCCCACTGGACTCCTTCAGATTGGTATCTGAAAGGAGAAATCGAACTTTGTTAGACATAGTTCGGTCCATGATGAGCTATGCAAATCTTCCAGTATTCCTATGGGGTTATGCATTGGAAACCTCAGCATATTTACTGAATAAGGTGCTTTCCAAATCTGTTCCTCAAACTCCGTATGAGATATGGAAAGAAAGGAAACCGAGTCTTAAACACGTTAAGATTTGGGGATGTCCAGCTTACGTCAAGTAAGTTGACCCAGATAAGCTGGAATATCGATCCGTAAAATGTAATTTTGTGGGATATCCTAAAGAGACTTTAGGGTATTACTTTTGCACCGATCATCGGGTGTTTGTCTCCAGATATGCTACCTTCTTGGAAAAGGAGTTTATCCTTGAAGGAAACAGTGGGAGCAAAATTGAACTTAATGAAGTTCAAGAAGCACAAACTACTACAGATCGAGTGGAAACACCTGTTCTGACTAAACAACCTTTTGTGGAACAGCCCATTCATAGGTCAGGGAGAGTGTCTCGCCAACCTGAGAGGAAATATGGCCTTGTCATTGAGAATGACAATGAGTTGTCAATTATTTGATGATGACGACCCTATGACCTATAATGAGGCTATGAGTAGTGTTGACTCAGAGAAATGGCATAGTGCCATGAAATCCAGAATGGAATCTATGTATACGATATACAAAAGATAGATTATAGCAGATGGCCAGGTGGAGACCTATAAGGCCAGGCTTTTGGGAAAAGGATTCAAACAAAGACAATGGATTGACTTTGATGAAACCTTTTACATGTAGCCCTGTTAAAATCAGTTCGGATTTTGCTTGCAATTAATGTGGTTTAAAGCAAGCTTCTCGAAAGATGGAACATTCGTTTTGATGAGATAATCAAAGAGTTTGATTTTATCAAAAATGTAGATGAACCATGCGTCTACAAAAGGGTTAGTGGGAGCGCGGTAACATTTCTTATATTGTATTGAATTAGAGTTGACACACATAACAACATAGCAGACCCACTCACAAAGCTACTTTATGAAAGTCACTTTGATCGTCAAGATGGGTATTAGATACCAGAGTGATTGGCTTTAGTACTAGTGGGAGATTGAAAGGAATATGTCCTAAGTCCAATCATGTATTAGGATTTAGGAATAACTTTTATGTAATCTGTTTTCAATTTCATTGATATTAATAAAGACTTGTTTTGTTTTTATTACGGGCTTTATCTATTTAAGTGTTTAAATAAGATATACCATAGTTTAGAGTAAAGCTTTTTATGGATTATGATGAGATCATAATAGTGAGACCTAAAAAGATGATAACTCTAAACTTAAATAGTTCCTGGTCATAGGATTACTAACTGGTAATTAATAATCCGCAAAGATCGGTACATACTATGCTTGCTTCATTATGAAGGATGTCTGTTCTCATAGACATTTGTGTGGTGACACTATAGCTAGTATGTAGGTGCTTATTATGGAATAAGTTCACTGAACATGACTCGCCCAGCTGAACAACTGATGGAGTTCACTCACGTGTCAGCAGTTGTTCGCTTAGTGATAGTTGTACAAGTATCCTTAGACTTGAGGTCATCATAGTCATCTTGTGTACACTGAACTATGCTTTGGTTTAGTTCTTAGTCTCCAGGGACAATTATTAGGGCTCTTCTGGGTATAGCAATTTGTACACGAAGATAGTGTATGATCAATAAAGGATCTACCCCTTCCAGTGAAGGAAGCGAATGTTCAAGGCTGATCCACTTATGCTAGTTCAGGAATCTCTGGCCAGAGTAAATGAAATTAGAAAGGAGTTTCTAATTTGCATAGAACTACGCATAATAGATGGTAAACAAGTGATTGAATTAGATAGGTTTGACACGAGATCCATGCCTTGTATTTAATCGGGACATTGTAGGGTAGAAGGAGTTTATTGTACGGTAACTATTCACTGACAGGTTCTTGGTATTCTAAGCAGTGAATTCATATTATCCGGATAGTCGTGATATGTTGAGAAGCATCACTCACGATGTAGAATAAATGTGATTAATTAATTAATCATATTTAATAAATTAGAGAATTTATATAAATAATGATAAAATAGTTTTATTATTATTTATTTCTACTACCGGCTTAATATTGAACCTACAGGGTCACACCATAAAAAGAGAATGATTTTATGGTGGAGGAATTAATTAATAATGGCTAATAATTATTTATTTGTGAAATAAATAATTAATTGGCAAATTTAATAATTGATTAAATGAGATTTAATTGATTATAAATTAATTAAGAAAAGTTCTTAATATTATTAATTAAGGATTTAATTTTTGGAAATTAAATCAAGAGAGAGAATTAATTCTAAAGTGTTTAGAAAAAGGATTAATGATTAAAAGGTATTTTAATTATTAATGAGAATAATAAATGGGATAATAATAATAATATTTATGGGAAAATTTCAGCTGAAAATTTTGCCTATAAATACACTATTATAGACCCTATTTTATTCGAACCCCAGAAACCCAAAAGTTTCAGAAAACCAAATTCTCTCCACCTCCTCCTCCTCCTAAAAGTCGTTTTCTTGGTGGATACCGGTGGAGTGCTTCACACTTGAGGAGCAACTGCTAAGGATCTCTGATCGTTGTCTCCGAATTATTTTAAAAGGTTAGATTCGATCCCTCGAATTTTTATTCACGATTTATATGCTTTTATTTGGATTTTGTATGTGTAAAAGTGTTTTTCCACGCCCCGCTGCGTTTAAAAATCCAACAGAGCACAAATGTGATATTTGATGATGACAAGTATCCATGCTTGAAATGCCTTGATGAAAATGAAGCTGAAATTTTAAAGTTTGAAAACCTCAATATTGACAGTGATTCTGAAGATGAAACTGAAGTCAACATAAATAATAGAATGAAGGAAGAAATAAGTGAACCAATGAATTCTGACAATGAGAATTCATCTCAAGAAAGAAGCACACTTGCATTTGGTGGCACAAACTTAGGGGGAGAAGGAGATAATACTTCTGCAAGTCATGCCAAAAATTAAGAAAATGAGGATAATTCTAGTCACCAAAATCATCATACCAGAAAATGGGATAGAAGTCACACTAGAGATACTATAAGTGGTGATCCTAATGCTGGAGTGAGGACTAGAAGTGCCACTGCAAATAAATGCTTGCATGCATGCTTTCTGTCTCAAATTGAGCCTAGAAAAACTGAAGAAGCTCTACTTGACTCTGATTGGATAACTAGTATGCAAGAAGAGCTAAATCAATTTGAAAGAAATTAAGTTTGAGAATTGGTTCATGCATCAAGAAATAAAAGCAACATTGGAACAAAATGGGTGTACAGGAACAAAATGGATGAAAATGGCATTATGACAAGAAACAAAGCAATATTGGTTGCCAAAGGCTACTCACAAGAAGAAGGAATTTATTATGATGAAAGTTTTGCTCCAGCTACAAGGCTTGAAGCGATAAGAATTTTCCTTGCATTTGCTGCACATTCCAATTTCAAGGTGTATAAAATAGATGTGAAAAGTACATTCTTTAATGGTGAATTAGAAGAGGAAGTTTATGTGCAATAGCCACCTGGCATTGAAGATCTAAAATTTCAAAATTTTGTTTAGAAACATTTAAACGCTCCCTATGAACTGAAACAAGCACCAATAGCATATTATGACACTCTTTCAAAATTTCTATTCAAACATGGATTCACTAGATGCACTATTAACAAGAACCTATTCTACAAGCAACATGGTGATGACATAATCCTAGTTCAAATTTATGTGGATGATATCATCTTTGGTTCCACTAATGAAAAGCTGTGTCAAAGATTCCCAAAACTCATGCAAAGTGAATGTGAGATGAGCATGATGGGAGAACTAAGTTACTCTCTTGGCCTTCAAGTTAGCCAAAGAAGTGATAGAATCTTTATCAGTCAAACCAAATATGTCAAAGATCTTTTGAAGAAATTTGGAATGGTGGAATGCTCACCTGCATCAACCTCTATGTTTACAGCTACCAAATTGGATGGAGATAAGAAGGGAAAAAGTTTAGACATCTCAAGCTATAGGGGAATGATTGGATATTTGCTCTACTTGACTGTAAGTAGACTAGACATCATGTTTGTCACATGTCTGTATGCTAGATTTCAAGCAAAGCCTAAAGAATTACACTTAATATCTGATAAGAGGATTTTCAAATATTTGAAGGGAACACCAAACTTGGGATTATGGTATCCTAAGGGAACTGGTTTTGAAGCTGTTGGATACACAGATGCAGATTTTGATGGATGCAGGGTAGACAGAAAAAGTACTAGTGGAAGCTGTCAATTACTTGGTCAAAGACTTGTATTATGGTATAGTAAGAAACAACAATATGTGTCAACTTCCACAGTTGAGGCAGAATACATAGCTGCTGAAAGTTGTTGTGCTCAAGTGCTTTAGATTAAGAATCAACTAATGGATTATGGCCTAGTGTTACAAAATATTCCAATCATATGTGACAATACTAATGCAATATCTATTGTTGCTAATCCAGTTAATCATTCTAGAACTAAGCACATTGATGTAAGGTACCATTTTATTATAGAACATGTTGCAAATGTACTATTGAGCTTGTTTTTGTTCCAACAGAAAAACAGTCAGCTGACATTTTCACTAAACCTTTGGATGAAAAAAATTTCACTAGACTGGTAAGTGAAATTGGTATGTTGAATTCTTCATCCGAAAGGCAAGAACTCAGCTAACATGTTACAGCAGATTAATTCCTGATAAATCAAAATAAATTTGATTTAATTAGGAATTAATAGGAATATGATCTATAAATATTTCAGAATTCTTTGTATATTAATTCTTCAAAAAGAAATTTAACTTGGAATTTTTCTAATTCTAAGAAAACTGTCCAAATTTTAGTTCTCATCATTAATATGTGAAATCAATATAAGACATATTTGAGAAAGATCAAAAGTATGTAGAGAACTGAGTTCTCGATAAGTCTAAATAACTTCTCGATAAGTCATTTTCTGACTTCTCGATAAAGTTCTTGATAAGTATTTTTCATGACTTCTAGACGAACTTCTCGATAAGTCTTTTATGACTTCTCGACAAGTGTTGTAGAGATCTCGATATAATATAAATATGGAGTTCTCTACAGTTTAAATTTTAGACTTCTCGACAACTCAGAACTAAAACAATTTAATTCAATAAATTATTTCAGTAAAATACTTTTGATATAAAATTAATTCTAATTTTATGTTGATTTATTCAATAAGAATTAGAATAATTTAGTCCATTAGGACAAACTGGGTATTTGTACCACATCTTGATAAGTCATTATCTATTTCTCATTAAGAGTCGGGGAAGTGACATCTCGACATGAGTTCTCTATAGGTCATGTGACTTCTCTACAAGCAATTTTCAACCGTTCATTCTTCTCTTATCGATAAGTCACATCTCTACCCTATAAATACCCATACAACTCGACATAACCCCTCTTTACGCTTTCGAGATCTTAATTGACCTAGTTTCTACGATTTTTCACCATTCTCAAACCTTTCAAGCTTTCTCTCTCTCAAAACACTTACCCACTAAAACCCAATCTCTTTAATGGTTGTTAACAACTTAAGGGCTATTATTACCAAAGATGGAACCAACTTTCTTGCCTTTGTTGATCTAACTCAGGCATCAGACAATTTTAAATTTTTTTTAAAGTTCATCTCGGATTCTTATCTCTCAGGTGCCTTAACTGCCAATCCAGTACTCTACCTGGATGTTCTCAATGATTTCTGGAACACAACAGTTATCAACACCATCATTCATGAAGATCAAATAGTTTCCATGATGGTTAAGTGCACCATAAGGGGTATAGTTGTTAAGTTCAATGCAGATGATATCAATAAGACCTTGGGTATCTCCACTGACAACATGGTTAAGGCTCCCACCACTCAAGAGTTGGTTGAATTCATGGACTTTTTAAACTACAGTGAAATGATAGACCTTACTAGGCTCAACAAGAAGAATCTGAAAGCGAGTGGTCTTTTGTTTTTTATTCAATTGTAAGAGCATTTACATGCAGGAAGACTAGTTATGATAACATCTTCGGTGTGACAGGTGTATTCAATGGCCTACAACAGACATCTCAATATTGGCAGATTGATCTTGAAGGAGCTAAGCACCAGGCTCACTATGCCATTGGTAAACAGATGTAAGGAAATTTTCTTCCCAAGGTTTATTATGTCTACTTTAAATCATAAAGTTAATGACATACATTGCTAGATGGTATAGATAGAATTCAAATAGGCATTTACAAACAAGTGTCCGAAATTCTATTTGGCTCACTAATCGCAAAGAATCGGGTAAAGGTGAGTCTAAATGTCACTGACTTCATGTTAGCAATGTTACGACCGGCATTTTATGTAATATTATTTGTGAATAATATTAAGTTAAATAAAAATATATTCAATGCTTGTACGTTTGTGTGAGTGAAAATTTTTGCATTTTAAATTTGCTCTGGGTAGTATATGATTTTTCAAAGCAAGAATTTATTTAATTTCTTTATTTTTGATTTATAAGGAATATTCTAAGCTTTGGAAAAATTTTCTTTTAAAAGACATTTTGTACACAAATTTTGAAAATGATTTTATAAAGTCTCTAAAAATCCAAGTTATTTTATGGTATAAATTTTATAATTTTTGAACTTGTACTTTATTATATAAAAATAAATCTTTGGAAATTAGTTGCTTAATAATTATCAAATTACATGAATAACCTTGCATGCAAACTCTCTTCTATTTAACCAAAGGGCTAAAGAGTCAATAACCACCCCACTAACTCACAAATTGCTAGCCAAATTACCTCCTTGACCTTGCATGCAAACTTGCCTAACTTTGGCTAGAGGGTTACTCTTGTAATTTCTCACATCCACTCACTTGTGGGCAAATAAAAACCAAACAATCAAGATGATCACTCCACCATTTCTACATTTTTTCTCCCTCTCCTCTCCCTCCTCCCACCTTTCCTCTCGGCTTTTTGCCGAAGCCCTACCCCCCTCCCCTTTTCTTCATTCCACATTCAAGTTTCCACCTCCCATACAAGTAAATATTACTTCTTATATCATGATCATTTATATTCCAAAGAGTTTTGAGTAAAAAGTTTAAGTTTTAAAGTTGCATGTTAAGGTTTTAGTGAAACTCAAATATACAATCTTGATTCTTATGGATTTAAGGTTGTTTTTGAGAGGACTACAATGAATGGATAAGTGCCAAGTCATGAGAAGGAAAATCTTGATGATTTAATGGCCATTTCCATCCATTTCATTCGGCCATGACCATATGGGAGCCGAATGAATGGTCCTTGAAATCATTCTTGTTGTTTTGATCAATTTTTGCATGTTTATGTGATAATGACTTAAATTTTGTGGTGATAATTTGATAAAACTCCTTGCATGCTAAGTGATCATCTAGGTATACCTTATGCTAGGCTTGCATGTCAATTTTAAGATGGAATATATGTAGAAAATGGGTTGTTTTGGGTTGAAAAACCCGAAGGCATGCATGCATGTGAAATTCTCTTAGTTTGTTGTAAGATTTTGATCATTTGGAAAAGATTTTGTTAGTGAGCCTTAATTTCAGTAGGAATAATGTGATAATATGGATTTATGCTTCTTGTTGCATGGTAATAATTTGTGGTTATCTTTTATAAAAATATATATCATGTTGTTTCAAAAGCATAAAGGTTTATGAGTTGTAAAGAGTAGTCTCTTTTATTTTGCCATAGTTGCACCATAGGTAAGGATGATCTCACCAAGGGTATTTTGAGAAAAAAAAGAGTTAGTTCAGTAGAACACCAAGTATAGGTCTTGGTTTAAGTATTTAGTTGTTGATAATTGGGTTTGTCAAGTCAAAACCTTGGAAAATGAGAGTTATAGTTTCTGCAGAAAAATCAGTTTAGTACCCTGAGTTTAGAGTGAGTTTTGACCATGTCATTGATGGGCACTTTGAGGCCCAAGCCACCAGAAGTTAGTATGGGGAATATATAATAGGTTTTAGGAGTTGGTTGGAGGTTTGCATGTCATTTGGTTAGGTGCACAAGTAGAATAACAAAATCTGTCCAGCAGGGGACAGTTTTGTTGCAACTTGGAAATAGGGAGATTTGGCCATGTCATGGGTAGGCCCTCATTAGGCCCAATTGGGCCTTAGTTAGAGGGTATGTCAGAGAAGTTTTTCCAACCATAGTTCATAGGATATGAGCTAGAACCATGTGTCACAAGTTAATTCAAGTCAGGGCATTTTCTGCCCAGAAAAACAGGGGAACCTTGGACTTTTAGCTTAGGCCCAAGAAGGCCCAAGCCAGGCCTTTGAGCCACATCAAGCTTGTGAGATGCCCTTAGGTCAGGAGAGCCTTGTGTAAAAAATTTTGAAGAAAAACTTGTAGTTTAAGAGTGTCTAATGCACTCAAGAAACCTTAGTTACCATTCTGAAATTTGCACCAGTGAGCACTTTCACTTATCACATAGTTTTAGGACACTTAGAAGTGAGTATTAGGTCGACCACCATAGTTGTAAGATAGTGTAAGGTCAGTAGAACAAAAGGCACAAGTGAGGGTCAATAGGTTTTGGATAATTTAAGAAAGGCACATTGAGTTAGGAAGCCCAAATTCGAAGACTTCGTTTAGTTAGCAACCAAGTAACTTGAGTGGTGAGTCGAGATCATCCAAGCCTAGTGTGGCATTATGGTGTATATGATGTTATTTGGTATTAATATACGATATGTGATTATGTGGCTACGTGTGTACATTTAAAAATATAAATGTTGGATATGAATTAAGTATGTATAGGCCTAAGTGCCATCCATGTTTAATTTCGGGTTGTAAATAGGTTAAGATGGAAGGAATATATTATAATGAGGATTATTATTATTTATGTAGGATCTCGAGACGAGGGAAAACTTGCCTTAAAAGTCGAGTGAAGCTCCAGTTGTTGCTCCTACCAGTCAGACCAGACCAGTCTATCTTAAGGCAAGTGATTCAACTTGACCTTCGCATTTACTGTAAACAGTTCATATATATATATCGATGCAATTATCCTGAGTCATTTTGATATATTTAAATCAAGAGTATCTTTTGTTTATCTTTGAATTACATAGAGATGCCATGAACCCTCGAGTACGTATTGCAAGTAGTTCAAAAGTCTTTCATGATAGTTTAATGCCATGATAAAATAGAGATTTGTTATAATACCTTATTGATCCTTTTGATTATCATGCTATTGATCCCTGAGAAATCTTGATATTGCACCCTGATGCTTTGATTCAACTCTTGAAATAACCTCGATAGAAACTTTATCTTGATACCTAAAAGCCAATCATTTCTTAAATTCATTCATGATTGTTTGATAACCCTATCCTTACCCTAAAGCTTGATGCCCTGTTATATCTTGAGCTGATGATCACTTCCTTTATATTTTAGCACCTCTATCCTATTGGAACCAGTGATGCTTATCTCCTTGATGTTCTAATACCTATACCTTGTCTACAACCATTGCTTTAAGCCTAGTTTGGCATTACTCTTTCATATTATCCAATAGCCTTGCTTAATTTCCTTGTCAAAATTCTTGTTTATGGAAATCTCTCGATTACCCTAATATAGTAAAGTCTAGTAGATCATGGCCCTGAGATTTAGAGTCAGAATTCCAGTGTTTCAAGTTGATCTTTAATCCCCTGATAAAAATGATTTCAGTCAAAAGAGATTTTGTCATAAATCGGCATCAGTTTTCGAAATGAATAAAAGGTGGATTTTTCAGTCCCAAAGGGGGACAAATGTTTTCTTGAATGGTGGATCTGGACTGAGACGCGAGTCCTTTCCACACTTATATTAGGCTTAAAAGTTGCCTAGGGATTCCCAATAATGTTTTAGAACCCAGCGAGGTTCGGGATTACTTCGCGGCTGATCACCGGCTGTAATCCGTAGCGTCATAAAATGATTTTGATTAAGTATGATTTTAAAATTTGTTTTGATGCAAGCAAAATGATGCCAACTCACGTAAGTTTTATCTCTCGATTATCATTGATTATGTCATTCCATTGTCATTCCTAAAGGTATATCCCGATTTATGCTTTGCGCTGTATTGTTTGCACTTGTTGAGCTTTTGGCTCACTTCTTGCTTTACCCTGATATTACAGCTAGCAGCCATGGTTAGATTCAAGCAGACTGCCCGTAAGACCTGTGATGCTGACGCTTATGTTCGAGCTCAGGTAGAATAAGTAATAATAGTTGTGTGAGGACTCGGTATTTGTAATCAGATGTAATAGTTGGTAGTGTTGGGCTGTTTCAAACCCTAAACTGTAAAGATCTTGGATTTTGGTTGTGTAATACTCTTTAAAATGATGTAATAGCTATAATTATTTTGCTATTTAAGTTGGGGGTGTGACAGGTTTTGGTATCAGAGCTACGGTTTAGAGTCCCTGAACAGCCCAAATAGGTTATAGGACTTGTGAGTAGGTTATAGATACTATGCGAGAGAGTAGGTAAAGTAAATTATTATTAATACTCCTCTTATTGGTTGTCAGCAAAGGGCGCATTCCTCGTCATCCTCTGGGTCGGACGACACTATTGCTTTCTCCGTGTATGCTGAGTTGAGGCGCGAGTTCGACATGCTTCAGGGCAAGTACGACCGACTGATAGACCGACTGAAGAACGTGTATCCGGACAGCCGAAACTACGAAGGGAAGCCCAAGGAGCAGATGATTGCGAGACTTGAGACCTTGGTTGGGTACGTTAACACTAAGCTTGAGGAGATGCCAGCGCACCGGGACCGTACCAGCCAGTATGTCATTCAGATGGTGGCGGATGAGCTCCAGAGCATTGTGAAGACACTTCGAGAGAAAAAGTCTACCAAGCCCCGTTCAGATGGAGTGGAGCCTTAGTTCTTTCCATTTACCTTTCATGTTGTTGTACTATCAGACTCTATGGAATCCCCAGTTGTTTCCGTCTTTCCTTTAAATAAGCCTGTTATTTCTAGAATCAGACTATGTCCCAATCCTATGTACTGTGACCTTTAAAATTTCAATAATTATGTGCTATTGTTCCATTTGCTCTCAACTGTTATTTTATGTTTTTATCATCATATCTGCTTAATTTGGAAACGTGACCCCATATGTAAACAAGAATGCCATGCGATACCCTCGAATCATTTAATCATTCATATTTGTTATAACACAACTCTTATTTCAGGATCATGCCTCCCAAAAAGAAGAACCCAACAACCACCTTCACCACAGACCCAAACATTCTTCAACTACTGGAAACCTTGCAACAGCAAACCAATGCTATAGCTCAGCAACAACTAACTCTTCAACAACGAATTGAAAACCAAGATAACCGTGAGCCATATCAACCACCTGAACCACCAGTACCACCAAGACAAATTGTCACTTTCAAGGCTTTTCAGAATGTGAATCCACCTGTATTTCATGATACCACTGATCCAGTGATAGCAAACACATGGATCAAGGAGATGGAAAGGGCTTTTGAGTTGGTACAGTTAGGGGACGATCAGAAGACGCTGTATGCCACTTACTTCTTGAAGGGAGAAGTCATTTATTGGTGGGAATCAGTAAAAGCTATGGAAGTCACTCAGCAGATTTCTTGGGAGAGATTTAAGAAGTTATTTCTGGACAAGTATTACCCTAAGTACATGCAGAATCAGATGGAGCTAAAATTTCTTGAGTTAAAACAAGGGAACATGACTGTACTGGAATATGAGAAGAAGTTCACTGAGTTGTCAAGGTTTGTGACAAAGTATACCAGCACTGAGGAGGAAAAAGCAAAGAAATTTCAGCAAGGATTGGAGCCTTGGATCAGAGATAGGGTGGCTATGTTTGAGCTTGAGACTTATGTGGGAGTAGTACAGAAAGCTGCTCTAATTGAGAATAATGGGATGCAGTCAAGGAAAGAGAGGGATAACAAGAAGAGGAAGGTTCCATTTTATGGAGAAAAGTCTGAAGCTGGAAGTTCGCAAGATCGGAATGTAAAGAGGATTGGTTTCCAGAAGGGCGGAAATTTTCAAAGGAAAGGAAATTTGGGCAAAAGGCAAGAATCAAAAGGGAACAATCAGGCAAGCCAAGGGCAAGTTGGAGAAAACAGGTTCCAGAGGCCAGAATGCAAGCACTGTGGAAGAAGGCACCCCGGAGTATGCAATAAGCTGAGTATGACCTGTTATAGGTGCAATCAGAAGGGACATTTGGCAAATGAGTGCAAGATGCCGAGGCCAGGAGTTACGTGCTACAAGTGTGGGAAGACTGGACACATGGCTAGGGAGTGTAAGGCAACAGGACCAGTCAGAGCTCTGATGAACGTGGCAAGTACCAGTGCAAGCGTGCCAGCTGAGGTATTGGCATTACCTCCACCACCCGCACCAACCCCGCAAGCAACAGCAAGGACATTTGACCTGAAGATGAAAGATGCTGTTCAGAATTCTGAGGTGATAGCAGGTACACTTTTACTCAATAATGTCAAAGCCAAAGTATTGATTGATTCGGGAGCCACAAGATCTTTCATATCAGAATCCTTTGTTGATAAGATCCAATGTGATAAAACGGTTATGAGTGAGGTAGTAAATGTGGTAATTGCGAACCAAGAGAAGATTCCTGTGAATCAATTTTGTCCAAAATGTGAGATTGATATTTCGGGATATAAGTTCTCAGCCGACTTGATACTCTTCAAGCTGGGAGAGTTTGACATAATCTTAGGAATGGATTGGTTAGGAGAGAATAGCGCGCAGATAAATTGTAAGACCAAGAGAGTGAATTTAAAGACGAAGAGTGGAGAGAAGGTAGTATTTAAGGGACAGAGGCAAGAGCGACTATTTCTTACAATTATTCAGGCTAAGAAGTTACTTAGAAAAGGTTGTGAGTCGTTCCTAGCATATGTAGTGGATTCAGAGAGAGGCAGCCCCAGCATGGAAGATATTCCTGTAGTTAATGAGTTCCCCGATGTGTTTCCCGACGAACTACCAGGCTTACCACCAGATCGACAAATTGAGTTCGAGATCAACCTTGCTCCAGGCACGGAACCAGTTTCAAAGGCTCCGTATAGGATGGCACCAGCAGAAATGAAAGAGTTAGCGAGCCAGCTACAAGAATTATTGGATAAGGGAGTGATACGACCAAGTACGTCGCCATGGGGAGCACCTGTTCTCTTTGTGAAGAAGAAAGATGGGAGTATGCGTCTATGCATAGATTACCGGGAGTTGAATAAAGTAACGATCAAGAACCGCTACCCGCTACCAAGGATAGATGACCTTTTTGATCAGTTAAAGGGAGCAAAATGTTTTTCGAAGATTGACTTGAGATCGGGATACCATCAATTAAAGATCAAGGAAGGAGATATTCCCAAGACCGCATTTAGGACCAGATATGGGCATTATGAATTCCTAGTAATGCCGTTTGGATTGACCAACGCCCCGGCCGCATTCATGGATCTGATGAATCGAGTATTTAAGAAGTATTTGGATAAATTTGTCGTGGTATTTATTGATGACATCCTTATTTATTCTAAATCGGAAGAAGAACATATGCAGCATCTCTGGATAGCATTGGAGATACTCCGACAAGAGAAGTTGTATGCCAAGTTTACCAAATGTGAGTTTTGGTTAAAGGAAGTTCAATTTTTGGGGCATGTTATTGGAAATGATGGAATTAAAGTGGATCCGGCGAAGATTGATGCAGTTATGAGTTGGGAGAGGCCAAGGACTCCTACGGAAGTGCGAAGTTTTCTAGGATTGGCCGGATACTATAGAAGATTCGTCAAGGATTTCTCGAAGATCGCCACACCATTGACCAAGTTAACCAGAAAGAATCAAAAGTTTGAATGGAGTGCAGAATGTGAAAATAGCTTTCAAGAGTTAAAACAAAAGTTGGTAACAGCTCCGGTGTTAGTACTTCCAGATGATCAAGGGAATTTTGTAATATTCAGCGACGCTTCACATAAGGGTTTGGGTTGTGTGTTGATGCAACACAGTAAGGTAATAGCATATGCGTCAAGACAGTTGAAGCCGCACGAGTTAAAGTATCCGACGCATGACTTGGAATTAGCCGCCATAGTGTTCGCACTCAAGATTTGGAGACACTATCTCTATGGAGAAAAGTGTGAAATCTACACGGATCACAAGAGCTTAAAGTACATTTTTACTCAGAAAGAGCTCAATATGAGGCAGAGGAGATGGCTGGAATTGATTAAAGACTATGACTGTTCGATAAATTACCATCCTGGAAAGGCGAACGTAGTGGCCGATGCGCTGAGTCGGAAGGAAAGATTGAATGCAATGATAACATCAAAAGAGTTATCTGAAGAAATCGGAAAATTTGAACTGGAACTTTGTGCTTATGGGAAAGTCAAAGAAGTTTGTCATGCAATGACCTTTCAGCCAATACTACTGGAAAAGATAAAGAAGTATCAAGAGGAAGTAATGGAAAAAGAGAAAAATCAGTTATCTGGAGAAGAGATTAATACTAAAAGGGATGAGCAAGGAATACTAAGGTTTTCATCCAGAATATGGATTCCCCATGTATCTGAATTAAAGAATGAGATCCTCCATGAAGCCCACCATTCGAAATTCTCAATCCACCCGGGAAGCACCAAGATGTATCAAGACTTAAAGAAGAACTTTTGGTGGCCAAATATGAAGCGAGACGTGGCAGAATGGGTTGCGAAGTGCTATACTTGTCAGAAAGTAAAGGCAGAACATCAACGACCAAGCGGGTTAATTCAGCCCCTGAAGATTCCAGAATGGAAATGGGAAAACATCGCTATGGACTTTATAGTAGGACTACCACGAACAAAGTCCGGACATGACACAATATGGGTTATAATTGATCGTCTTACGAAGTCGGCGCATTTCCTTCCAATAAATGAGAAGTCGTCACTGGACAAGTTGGTTCATCTGTATGTGCACGAAATCGTATTAAGGCATGGAGTACCCGTATCAATAGTTTCAGACAGAGATCCCCGATTTAACTCAAGATTCTGGAAGCAATTCCAGGAATGTCTTGGTACGAAGTTGAATATGAGCACGGCGTATCACCCGCAGACTGATGGCCAGAGTGAAAGAACAATTCAAACAATTGAAGACATGTTGCGCAGTTGTGCAATCGATTTTGCTGGAAGTTGGGACGACCACCTGCCATTGATTGAATTCTCATATAACAACAGCTATCATTCCAGTATCGGCATGCCACCATATGAAGCTTTGTACGGGCGAAGATGTAGATCACCAACAAGTTGGGATGAAGTAGGAGAAGGAAGAATTCTCGGCTCAGAATTGGTACAACAGTTGCATGACTCAGTCAAGTTAATTCAGAAAAGGTTGCTTGCTGCTCAAGATAGACAGAGGAAGTATGCGGATCCAGCGCGCAAGGATGTTCAATTCCAAATTGGCGAAGCTGTGTTGCTAAAAGTGTCACCTAGGAAAGGGTTGATAAGATTTGGCAAGAAAGGAAAGTTAGCACCTAGATACGTAGGTCCTTTTGAGATTTTGAGTCAAGTAGGAAAGGTGGCCTACGAGTTGGCCTTACCACCTCAGTATCAGCATGTGCATAATGTGTTCCATGTGTCGTTGCTTAAGAAGTACAATCCTGACGCTAGCCATGTGATAGAATATGAACCTGTAGAAATTCAGGCAGACCTGTCATTTGTGGAGCAACCGGTTAAAGTACTCGACTGGCAAGTAAAGAGTCTTAGAAATAAATCAGTAAAGTTAGTGAAAGTACTTTGGAGGAACCCTAAGGTCGAAGAGTCGACTTGGGAGTTAGAGTCTGATGTGCGTTCCCGGTATCCTCATCTGTTCTCTTAGATTCTGGGGACAGAATCCCTTAAGGGGGAGAGGATGTTACGACCGGCATTTTATGTAATATTATTTGTGAATAATATTAAGTTAAATAAAAATATATTCAATGCTTGTACGTTTGTGTGAGTGAAAATTTTTGCATTTTAAATTTGCTCTGGGTAGTATATGATTTTTCAAAGCAAGAATTTATTTAATTTCTTTATTTTTGATTTATAAGGAATATTCTAAGCTTTGGAAAAATTTTCTTTTAAAAGACATTTTGTACACAAATTTTGAAAATGATTTTATAAAGTCTCTAAAAATCCAAGTTATTTTATGGTATAAATTTTATAATTTTTGAACTTGTACTTTATTATATAAAAATAAATCTTTGGAAATTAGTTGCTTAATAATTATCAAATTACATGAATAACCTTGCATGCAAACTCTCTTCTATTTAACCAAAGGGCTAAAGAGTCAATAACCACCCCACTAACTCACAAATTGCTAGCCAAATTACCTCCTTGACCTTGCATGCAAACTTGCCTAACTTTGGCTAGAGGGTTACTCTTGTAATTTCTCACATCCACTCACTTGTGGGCAAATAAAAACCAAACAATCAAGATGATCACTCCACCATTTCTACATTTTTTCTCCCTCTCCTCTCCCTCCTCCCACCTTTCCTCTCGGCTTTTTGCCGAAGCCCTACCCCCCTCCCCTTTTCTTCATTCCACATTCAAGTTTCCACCTCCCATACAAGTAAATATTACTTCTTATATCATGATCATTTATATTCCAAAGAGTTTTGAGTAAAAAGTTTAAGTTTTAAAGTTGCATGTTAAGGTTTTAGTGAAACTCAAATATACAATCTTGATTCTTATGGATTTAAGGTTGTTTTTGAGAGGACTACAATGAATGGATAAGTGCCAAGTCATGAGAAGGAAAATCTTGATGATTTAATGGCCATTTCCATCCATTTCATTCGGCCATGACCATATGGGAGCCGAATGAATGGTCCTTGAAATCATTCTTGTTGTTTTGATCAATTTTTGCATGTTTATGTGATAATGACTTAAATTTTGTGGTGATAATTTGATAAAACTCCTTGCATGCTAAGTGATCATCTAGGTATACCTTATGCTAGGCTTGCATGTCAATTTTAAGATGGAATATATGTAGAAAATGGGTTGTTTTGGGTTGAAAAACCCGAAGGCATGCATGCATGTGAAATTCTCTTAGTTTGTTGTAAGATTTTGATCATTTGGAAAAGATTTTGTTAGTGAGCCTTAATTTCAGTAGGAATAATGTGATAATATGGATTTATGCTTCTTGTTGCATGGTAATAATTTGTGGTTATCTTTTATAAAAATATATATCATGTTGTTTCAAAAGCATAAAGGTTTATGAGTTGTAAAGAGTAGTCTCTTTTATTTTGCCATAGTTGCACCATAGGTAAGGATGATCTCACCAAGGGTATTTTGAGAAAAAAAAGAGTTAGTTCAGTAGAACACCAAGTATAGGTCTTGGTTTAAGTATTTAGTTGTTGATAATTGGGTTTGTCAAGTCAAAACCTTGGAAAATGAGAGTTATAGTTTCTGCAGAAAAATCAGTTTAGTACCCTGAGTTTAGAGTGAGTTTTGACCATGTCATTGATGGGCACTTTGAGGCCCAAGCCACCAGAAGTTAGTATGGGGAATATATAATAGGTTTTAGGAGTTGGTTGGAGGTTTGCATGTCATTTGGTTAGGTGCACAAGTAGAATAACAAAATCTGTCCAGCAGGGGACAGTTTTGTTGCAACTTGGAAATAGGGAGATTTGGCCATGTCATGGGTAGGCCCTCATTAGGCCCAATTGGGCCTTAGTTAGAGGGTATGTCAGAGAAGTTTTTCCAACCATAGTTCATAGGATATGAGCTAGAACCATGTGTCACAAGTTAATTCAAGTCAGGGCATTTTCTGCCCAGAAAAACAGGGGAACCTTGGACTTTTAGCTTAGGCCCAAGAAGGCCCAAGCCAGGCCTTTGAGCCACATCAAGCTTGTGAGATGCCCTTAGGTCAGGAGAGCCTTGTGTAAAAAATTTTGAAGAAAAACTTGTAGTTTAAGAGTGTCTAATGCACTCAAGAAACCTTAGTTACCATTCTGAAATTTGCACCAGTGAGCACTTTCACTTATCACATAGTTTTAGGACACTTAGAAGTGAGTATTAGGTCGACCACCATAGTTGTAAGATAGTGTAAGGTCAGTAGAACAAAAGGCACAAGTGAGGGTCAATAGGTTTTGGATAATTTAAGAAAGGCACATTGAGTTAGGAAGCCCAAATTCGAAGACTTCGTTTAGTTAGCAACCAAGTAACTTGAGTGGTGAGTCGAGATCATCCAAGCCTAGTGTGGCATTATGGTGTATATGATGTTATTTGGTATTAATATACGATATGTGATTATGTGGCTACGTGTGTACATTTAAAAATATAAATGTTGGATATGAATTAAGTATGTATAGGCCTAAGTGCCATCCATGTTTAATTTCGGGTTGTAAATAGGTTAAGATGGAAGGAATATATTATAATGAGGATTATTATTATTTATGTAGGATCTCGAGACGAGGGAAAACTTGCCTTAAAAGTCGAGTGAAGCTCCAGTTGTTGCTCCTACCAGTCAGACCAGACCAGTCTATCTTAAGGCAAGTGATTCAACTTGACCTTCGCATTTACTGTAAACAGTTCATATATATATCGATGCAATTATCCTGAGTCATTTTGATATATTTAAATCAAGAGTATCTTTTGTTTATCTTTGAATTACATAGAGATGCCATGAACCCTCGAGTACGTATTGCAAGTAGTTCAAAAGTCTTTCATGATAGTTTAATGCCATGATAAAATAGAGATTTGTTATAATACCTTATTGATCCTTTTGATTATCATGCTATTGATCCCTGAGAAATCTTGATATTGCACCCTGATGCTTTGATTCAACTCTTGAAATAACCTCGATAGAAACTTTATCTTGATACCTAAAAGCCAATCATTTCTTAAATTCATTCATGATTGTTTGATAACCCTATCCTTACCCTAAAGCTTGATGCCCTGTTATATCTTGAGCTGATGATCACTTCCTTTATATTTTAGCACCTCTATCCTATTGGAACCAGTGATGCTTATCTCCTTGATGTTCTAATACCTATACCTTGTCTACAACCATTGCTTTAAGCCTAGTTTGGCATTACTCTTTCATATTATCCAATAGCCTTGCTTAATTTCCTTGTCAAAATTCTTGTTTATGGAAATCTCTCGATTACCCTAATATAGTAAAGTCTAGTAGATCATGGCCCTGAGATTTAGAGTCAGAATTCCAGTGTTTCAAGTTGATCTTTAATCCCCTGATAAAAATGATTTCAGTCAAAAGAGATTTTGTCATAAATCGGCATCAGTTTTCGAAATGAATAAAAGGTGGATTTTTCAGTCCCAAAGGGGGACAAATGTTTTCTTGAATGGTGGATCTGGACTGAGACGCGAGTCCTTTCCACACTTATATTAGGCTTAAAAGTTGCCTAGGGATTCCCAATAATGTTTTAGAACCCAGCGAGGTTCGGGATTACTTCGCGGCTGATCACCGGCTGTAATCCGTAGCGTCATAAAATGATTTTGATTAAGTATGATTTTAAAATTTGTTTTGATGCAAGCAAAATGATGCCAACTCACGTAAGTTTTATCTCTCGATTATCATTGATTATGTCATTCCATTGTCATTCCTAAAGGTATATCCCGATTTATGCTTTGCGCTGTATTGTTTGCACTTGTTGAGCTTTTGGCTCACTTCTTGCTTTACCCTGATATTACAGCTAGCAGCCATGGTTAGATTCAAGCAGACTGCCCGTAAGACCTGTGATGCTGACGCTTATGTTCGAGCTCAGGTAGAATAAGTAATAATAGTTGTGTGAGGACTCGGTATTTGTAATCAGATGTAATAGTTGGTAGTGTTGGGCTGTTTCAAACCCTAAACTGTAAAGATCTTGGATTTTGGTTGTGTAATACTCTTTAAAATGATGTAATAGCTATAATTATTTTGCTATTTAAGTTGGGGGTGTGACAAGCAAAATTTAGAACTTACCCTTACCATATTCCTGATATGAGAATTAATGCCATATCTAGTACATCTAAGGCTCCTGTTCATGTAGAAGAACCTAAACAGGATAACCCACATGGGCCTTCCACAACTGAAAACCCTTCTTCAAAATCATTAAAAGCTAGGAAAACAAACTGTTTCATCCTCTCAAAAGGATGGAGCTAGTAAAAAGAAGAGAAAGCAACCAACCCTAGTGGTAGTTAGTGAGAGTGGTGAGGATCAAACAGAAACAGTGTCACCCTAGGTCAAGAAACCAAAGAAGCAAAAGAAAATTGAGCTGACCACTTAAGTGACCACCTGTGTATCTTCTCAACAAGATACAGTTGTATAAAAGGGATCTAAACAGACTCTAGTGGCACCTTCTCAACAAGGTGTCACTATTTAATCAAGCATTCTTCCAAATACGCCATGTACTGAGCCTACACCCCCTCTTGAGCACTCTCAAGAGGTTCAAAGAAGTAATTTGGTTGGCACACACATAGAGGGCACGTCTCTTGAAACTCCCTCATCTATTCAGAGGGAGTTGCTAACACTCATACCTGAGCTCACAACTGTCATTTCTCAAATTTCTACTAACTTTAATGAAGGACTTGAATCATCTTCTCAAGTCCTGCCAAAACTAAGTGACACAGTTCCTGAAACTGTGATCACCACTCAGACACAATCTCTAGATGGTGAGAGGCTACATGCTGAGGTAGACCTTGATGACACCATCACAAACACATGGGTTTTATCAGTTTTTACTAAAGACCCTATGCAAGTTTCCAATGAACCTTCATGTGCACAACAACCTTCACTGACTGATAGGTTTGAGGGTAGTACTTTTGAGGAGGAGCTACTCAAATCCTCTCTAACTCAATTGGAGGTTTCTCATGAAGAAAAGACTCCCCTCAAAACCCTAACTGAAATTACTTTGATAATTGAATCTAAGAGTTCAATTGCCAATGATCCAGCTATTGGGGAGGCAAGCACTTTAGCACATTCAATTACTAGTTCCCTGCAAGGGTTTGAGGCCATGGTGCATGACAATAACTTGGTCAACTCCCCTCCAATTCCAATGAAGGTTCACTTACCAAGTGAACAATACACTGTCACAACCACAACTACAACTATTAGTTCAACTGTGACTCCATTTACAGGTACCATTTTACCCTCCATACCATCAACCTCAACTGACCCTCACCAACCTTCAACTTCTACACAACCTTCACACCTCCTCTCTCAGTAGTTACAAGACACTCAACCTCCAATCCAAAATATAGATGAGATGCTGGTAGATCAAATTGAAGGGTTTGCTAACATTGCTCAATAACTACTCACATCAGACATGACAAACCAAGACTATCAAGCCATCCTTCTCACTTATAGGGAGGAAGTTGAAGAATAAAAAGATAATATTGTAGATGAAGATGAAAGGGATGTAAATGTGGATTCCTGGCTCTCCAAAATATTTTCAATCAACATGAAGGAGGCATTTTCCAGGTTTAGGAATGAGTATATCACAATTCTAAGCAGCAATGCCAAGGTACTCACTCCACAGAAGGTTTATGATGCCATTAAAGAAGTCTACAAATCTCAACTCAAAGCCTTCAATTTTGTTGGCAAGGCTACAGAACATACTCTGGACGGTCATCAAAGTGTAGTCAAGGAGCTAGTGAACAAGAAAATTGGTGAACTGATGCCTACACTCAATGATATGAAGACCAAATACATCAAGTTCTCAGATAAACTTCTAGCTCTCACTATCACTTCCGTTGAAGAGAGTATCAAGAACCTAACGGACTTCTTCATTGCACTGTATAATATGATCCAACAGAAAAACACAAACAACAATGACCAGCAAGGTCAAGTTGGATCAATTATACAAGGCTAGGTATGAGCCTTCTGCCTTTGTCATGGAGAAATTCAGAAATACAGTGATCAATACTCTTGATACTTCCCTCTCAACAAGCTCATAGTCTGCTCCCTCTACATCTTCCACTCCTCAAGTCCAAGCTCTACAACATCAAATCACTGAAGTAAAAGCTTCAAATGCTTCTTTCACTACTCAAGTCTCTCAACTCACATCCTTCGTTCAAAGTCAACAGCAGGACTTCAAGTCCCCAATAGACTCCCAAAAGTACTTTCAAAAGTAGACCAATGTGTATCTAGGAGCTAATATGGGTGCTTTGAAAGTTCCACTCCAGGAAACACCTCAGATAGTAAGGGCACAGATCTCTCAAAACTCAACCTTTCCTGCTACCAAGCCTAAGGGGGAGATGATGGAGCCCAAGCTAAAATCAAGCCAATCAATCCAAAGTGAAGATGTCATTGGATTTGAAAGACTCAAGATGGTAGCTAAAGGCCATTGCCTTGACAAGGAGTTTGTTGAATTTCTTGAAGACCTGAGAGTCTCCCTCAATTTCAATCACTTTACCTACAAAAAGGCTGTGGACAAGAACATTAATTTTCTGAGATTGGTTCTTGTCACCAGACAAAATTTTAGAGAAAATAGAGTACTTGAATGTAAATGACTCTGGTATTGACAGGTATATGCAGGTCTCCCTAGCTTTTCTACAATCTAAAAGAGCATTTGAACTGGATGTATTCATCAACAAAGTCAAGATGATGAGTCCAAAGGACACTCATTTTCTTCATGAACTCAAAAATGGTCAAATAGGTGCTTTTCTTGAAGCCTACCTACAGTCAAGCAAAGGAGTGGGCTACATATACCCCAACACTAGAATATGCAAATACTTCCAACTTCCAAAGCATTGTGTCATGGGCAAAAAGAAGCTGCTGATGACCATAGAGACTGAGTTGAAGACCAAGAAAAATAAAACTTAGGAGGATGTGGAGATGATTGTTGAATGGCATTTATGACGCTTTATAATGCTCTAGTAAGCTTTGAATTGGTGTATTTGTACTCAAGTTGTTGGTTTTTTAATGTGTTTTCTAGTGCTTTTGTATTTCAAGCATTAATCTGGGATTCAGGTGAATTGGCATTGTTTTGGTGCTAATATGGTGTTAGGATGGTGTCCATGGAATAAAGCTCGGGAAACCAACTCATTGCAGCAAGAATTGAAGAAAAGCATAATTTTCTCCAGCAGCACGGCGCGCCCGCGCTGTCATAGCGTGCGGTCGCGCCCAAACTACAGAGTTGCAGCGCGACCGCGCCCAAACTACAGAGTTGCAGCGCGACCGCGCTGGGTCGGGATGTTAAAATCCTGATTCTACTTGGCTTCTAATTGGAGGACTTCTACTTTGCATTGGCTACTATATATACCTAAATAAAAGACATTTTTCAAGGGGGAGACGTACCAGAGTACAAGGAGAAGGCGTAAGAAGACTGTTTTAGCACGATTCAATGAAGACGAAGAAGATCTAGTTTTTACTTGTGATTCTTTGTTTTAAGTTGTATATTCTGGATGCTAGTTTCCTTATTCGTGAACCTATACTCTTGTTTCGTACTTTTTTATTATTCGTTTATAAAGACCACGTTTATTATACCATGCTTTCATCGGAACCCACATTGATGATGAGTCCGATTATGGGCTAATCTTTATCGTGGGGTTCTAGCGGATTTATTTATGCATTTCTTTAGTTGATTAGTTTTGATGCCTTAGTGTGTAGTGATTGTATGATATCCTAGTATTGGTTGTGTTTATTTGTGACGCCCTCCAAAGCTGGGTCAGAAGTTTGGGGTTCACAACACACACATACACACTCAATATATATACTTGCTTATGAAAGTAATATATGTAAAGACCCTACTTACCATAACCGTGGATCGCAACAGGTTAAAGTATGAAAATAAGCCACAATCTTAACTTTTATTACATCATACCAAATCCCAACTATTTCCGCTTACAACTGATAATGATATCATTCTTACGATCTTACATAATTCATCTACATTATAAAGCTCCTGCTAACTCGGTCCATCTTATCATGGACTCCTAGCTTGCACACTGGACTGGGAATCCTTGTTACCAACAATTTCCTTTTTTAACTGTAAAATAACATAAATATATTTGCAAGAGTGAGCTAACTAGCTCAGCAAGTCATAATAGCAATAACTGAGGTTCAACAATGATCAGTTGAAATGATTCAGAAGAATCAAGTTTCTGGATAAGCAATGAATAGAATTGGATATTCTCTTTTCATTTTTAAAAACCAAGGTTAGGCTGCTGATCAATCACGCACTAACCCCGAGCAAGGCTCCCAGCCGTGCTCTATATACTGGATCCAAGGCACGCATTGGCCTAATATGACCACGAATCTGGTCTAACCACGAATCTGGTCCACATTTATAAAACCATCCAATTCTAAAACAATGCAATATGATAACCATTACAATTCAATATGTTAGTCCCTTAACAATATGACAAGAATTACAGAAGGGGGTTGAATGGAATTCTTGAAACTTTTTCGTGAAATAAAATGTTCTAACTCAAATATAAATATAAGTGTATTGATTAGCACAATGCGGAATAAAAACTTAAGTGAATCAAAACACAAGTAATTAAAAACAAGAGTCTTTAAAAACTTTCTGGTGGATTTCAATGATTCTACCAGAGATATATAATATATATCGAGAGAACTCTGTGTAATGCTCACAGCTGCTTATAAATGTTGAACTACTGAGAATACAGAGAAATGCTAAGAATTATGCTTACAAATGTTTCTCACTTTTTTTGTATCTCAGATTCTCGTTTCTATTTGCTACTTCTTGGTTTATATAATACCAAGATTACAAAGTGATAAGACAGGATCATAATAAAAACTATCGAGTCCAATACTTTGCTACTTTGTTCTCTATTACCTAGTTAATAGGCTTCCTCATTCCATTTGCATACACTTCGACGCATGTGCTATGTTGTCACTGTCAACGGATATTTGAATTTTTTATCCGTTGAGTACATGATCATCCGTCGAGTTTATTATCATCCGTTGATGGCTTTATTGATCATCCGTCGACTGCTATATTGATCATCCGTCGATGGCTTTGTTAATCATCCGTCGGTAGCTATTTGGCACTTGACTTCATTTCATTTATGCAGAATTACAAGACATCATCTATGTACAATTAATCAACCTATTCTGCATATCTAGTTAAAGTCAACATGACTTATATGCTACTACAGAATCTATACAAAGGTGTATGCAGAAATGTGCTACATACTCATTATTACATAAGCTACTCACTCGATGGATAATAAGTTATCATCCGTCGGGACTATAATGAGTTATCCGTCGGGACTGTAATTCTTATACGTCGAGTGCTGCATTATTTCACTAAGTAAAATCTACTGAGGTGTTTTATTCATGTAATCTTCAAGTACACAACATATGCACAACAATCTCCCCCAATTTATGTCTACTGGAATTGTAGCCATAAATTAAGAGATACTTGATGATAACAAAACACCCTAAACATACAACTTTAAAAGAAAGTAGATAATACTGAAAAGTGCTTCAAATAACAAAATGTACAAAGTTTAGCTCATAGTCATTTTCAAGATGCTCCTCTAGTCTGAGCAGATTTATCTAGTTCCTTGAAGGTCTGGATCTTCTTCCAAGCTTTATGTTGTTTTCTTCAATCTGATTTTGGAGCTGCCTGTGGAATTCTAGTTCATCAGATTCTGAGAGATTTAGATTTTCTTGTATTTCCAAAAGAGTCTCATTGCTAGAGATACTCAATTGGTCTTCCAATCTGAAGAATCTTCTCACACCTTTGTCATCCATGAACTTCATCAGCCAGAAGGGCCTTAGATGCACTCTTCTTCCTGTGTAAGGGATGGTTAGAGTCTTTGGGAGTGCATCTTTAGCTCTAACACTCCTTAGTTCTTCAATCTTCTTCAATACCAATCTTCTTGCAGTAATGTTGAACCCAAAGTTCTTTTTGAAGGAAGAATAAACTTTAATCAGTACAGCTTGACTTTCTTGAAGAATCCTGTGAAGTGGCCACTGAATCTCCTTTCCTCCTTTGTACTTGAACACTAACCTTTGAGGTAGGTTTCTGTATGCATCAATTCCTCTCACTTCATCTAGTTCATCCAGATAGAGGTTTAGATCAGAAAATTCTTTGATGTTACACAAGTACATGTAGTCTCCCCTATTGACTTTGGGCTGAGCTTTAACTACAGATTTGGATTTGAGAGGTGATAGCTTCACTTTCTTGATTGCTCTTGACTTTGTTCTTTTTGTCTTGCTAAGGATTGGTAGATTGAAGTCAGGAATTGGTATGTTCTCCCATTCTATTGGCTCATCCTTGGGCACAATAGGTTCACCATGTCTATTCCTGTAGGGATCCACCACCCTTGTATCTTCAAATACCACAGAGGGCTTTGATGCTTGAGTTGTAGATGGTGTGGATTCCTTAGGAAATTTATCTTCCAATTCCTTGTCAATAATATCCAGTTTCCTTTTAGTTCTTTTAGCCAATTGATTCTTTCTTGGAGATTTCCTCTGTTGTTCAACTTGCTTCTTTGATTCAATAGCTTCACATGGTTGAGAAGGAATTTGTTGTGATGAATTTACAGCATGTAGCTTGGCCAAGATAGCAATCTGATCTTTCTTCTGTTTAGCCTTTTTAGCATCTAGAGCAGTCTGCTTCTTTTCTTGCTTCAATCTAGCTTTTTCTTCTCTCTTTGCTAGAGCAAATTGAGTGTGTCCAGCCACCACACAAATTTCTTTCCCATTCCTGAAAATCTTAGCAATCCTCCTTTTAGAAGCTGAATCAGCTGGATCTTTATAGAAAGCAATTGACCTTGACAGAAGCTTCTTCTCATCAGGCTTATGTGTCTCATACACAGTGTCCAAAGGGTTCTTCAATAATGATTTTGAGTAGTTTACCCTTGGTTTAAGAATTGTTTCAGCCTTTGGAGATTTGATGCAGGAAGACTGTCCTCTTTCCAGATAGTTCATGCTCATCTCATTCATACTAATTTGCTTGACTTGAGAGTGATGGATGGCTGACTTAACTGGCTCCTTGACAAGTTCAAACTTCTTCTATATCTCCTCATCAATCTTCTCCCAGTTGACTAAACTCAACTTTTCTTTATCAGTTGCTTTCAAGTTGGTTGCTGCTGTATGAATCAAATCTATACCAACTGTAACTGGTGGCTTTGAGATAGTAATTGAAGGCACAATTACTTTACTGATTTGTATCTGAAGTTTCTCCCCCTCACTTGGTCCTTTCTCCCCCTTTTTGTTATCATCACGTTGAGTAGAGGAGGGGGTTTGAGTAGCCACCAGTTTTTGAAGTAGATCAGTCTGTTGGGCTTGATGGAGATGAATGGCAGTTAAAGATGCTTCCATGGCTGACATTCTTGTGTCCAAGGCATCTATCTTGGTTGACAGATCAGAATTTTTCCTTAATTTTTCCTTTTAGAATCTATCCTGTCTGAAATAACCTTTTTCATCTCCTCAATATCATTCTTCATAGTATTCACATCTCTAGCATGGTGGAAGCCCTGGATTTGTTGAAGTTGCAGGGAGGCTAGATGTGCTTAAAGGAGCTTCTTGGTGCTGGCATTTTAGTGGTTTGCAGAGCAGTATTTGTCTGATTGATTAACTGGATCAGGGTTGTCTTGAAGTAATGCTCATCACAGTGCTTTGAGAATGCCCATGATGGCTTACCTGACCTTGAGCTTGAGCCTACTTCTCCCCCTAAGTCCATTGCTTCATCTTCGCTATCCCCACTCCCATCTCCAAAGAAATCAGCGGAACCACCGGTCTCATAGTCCACATCACCAGCTGTAAAAGGAAAAGCTGTGATGGCATCCTTAGCTCTCATTATAGACTGTGTGGTATGCACCAAATTCAGCATCCTTTCTGCATTGTCATTGCCCTGTTCAACTAGAAGTTGATAAGCTAGAATAGGGTGAGTAAATGCCTCAGCATCAAGGGAAGTGGAATCTATAACATCTTTAGGATGCTAAGATAGTCCTTCCCTGTCTGCATTCTGGATATTCATTAACTCACTAGCAATGCCATCCATCCTTATTGCTCCAGTACCTGCATTTCTCTCATTTTCTCTCTTTTGTTGCATCAAGGTCTCACCCTGGCTCCCCACCCTCACACCCTCACCTTCACCTACTAAGGTGGGACTCCTCTCACTCTCTTTTGCCAATCCTGAAGAAATGGATTACAGATTTTCACTCATTTCCTCTCCTTTTTCCTGGGAGCAACCCAGACACTCACTCAAAACACTCTTCTCTCTCAATCCTAAGAGTGACTGTACAACCACTAAATCTTCTGCACTTGAAATAATTGAAGTTTGAAGCTGTGCAGAGATACTCGACGGATGAGTGATATCCATCAAGTGAGTGGTTTTGCTATCCGACGGATAACTGCTGTTAGGCTTATCCATCGGGATACAATCACTACTCGAAGGATGAGCAATATCCGTCGAGAGAGTAAAAATGAATGATCTGGGAATAGAAACTATTGTTGACTCTGTGTTGATTGAAGATATTTTAGGCACAGATGACACAACAGTTCCTGAAAGAATTGGCAAGTGAGCCAACAAATCATCTAAAAGATGATGCTCACTTGCACTGAATTTTGGCTTCCCCAACAGAGTTAAAGAAGGGGAATCAGGAATTGATGTGTTTATCATATCCACATCCAGAGAATTTATTGGTGACTTTGGTGTTTGAGGTGCTTCTATAACTAGAGATTTTGGCTGTGACTCCGTATTTATTGGAGCCACATCAAATTGAATTTGTGAAGGTGCAGTGACTGTGTCTTTAGCACCAGTTTTCACAGTGTGTGTACCCTGTGTATCCCCAAAGGTTGTTGATTTCTTTTTTCTGGCATAAGTTTGGGGTGAGCTTGTGTCCCTAACCCTCTTGGCCTGTGCTCTTGGTTGAGAGCTTTGTTCAATAGCTACATCCTTTTGGGAGGATGCAGCTAGAAATGAGCTTTTGTCCTTTTTAAGCACTGCAGTTTGTTGGGAAACTGCAGTGTGGCTAGGCTGGGATTCACTCAACTCTCCAACCTTATTCTTGGGGTTTCTTTTATGTTCACCCCTTCCCTCACCTAACTTACCCTCCTTCACACTCCCCTCTTTGGCTTTAGTGGATTTTTCAACTGGCATCTTTTGGGAGATACCAGAGGGGGCTTTCTTTGATTTGGATTTTGAAATAATTGTAGGTTTGGCAGCTTTGGTAGGCAACTGTTTGGTCATTGACACAGTTGTCATAGCCATACTTGAACTCAAAGAAATTGTGGAGGTTGGAATAGTTGTAGGGATAGGTGAACTTACCTCGCTTACCTGAGGTGCATGCATTACAGGAAAATAGAACATTGGCACATCCTTGTGATGATTGACCCTGTTTAAATCTGCAATGAGCCTTCTCTCTTGAACCCAACAATCTAGTTTGTTGTTAGGGTTCTCAAGCACAATCTCTTCACAGAGGTGGTTAGCTAATAACATAAGAAATCTAGCATAATACACATTCTTACCTCTTTTATTTAACTCTCCTAATTTAAAACCTAACTCAAACAAGACAAGGTCACTGAAATTAAAGAATTTATCTGTAACTAGCATGTAGAGCATGTTAAGCATGGAAATATTCACTGAATCAAAATTACTAATCTTTCCTGAGAAAACCTTTGTAACTAAATCACACAAGAAACTCCATTCTTACCTAAGACCCATTCTCCAATATCACGCAGTTTAGAAGTAGGAAGTGCATAGTGCATGGAATTAAGCATATTGATTATATCAGTGTCAGTGTGTGGTGAAATCACATTGTTATCAGGAATTTTCAAACATGCTTTTATCACATCACTATTGATACAGAATTCTTTACCTTTAATGGTTAGAGTGATGGTCTTATCTGTAGAGTTGTAGGTAGCAGTGATCCACATCTCTTCAACAACTTCACAGAAGATTGTGGGTGATTCCAGCATGGTATAATTGAGCTTGCAGTTCTTCACAAGGTCCATCATCTTGTGATAGTCTCCAGACTGCTGAATACCCTTGTTCACTAGTGCGGTGAAATTGTTCTTCTCATAAATGAACCCAGTTTGAGACATAATCATTACAACAGGTGCCATTGTTAGAGAATAAGAGCTTGAAGAGAAAGAGAGTAAGTGCTTTGAGAGAGAATGAAATTAGAGCAGTTGAATTGAGAATGATAAAAGAAAAGCAATTGCAATGAAATAAGCTTTTATACTATCTCAAAAATAACTGATAAAAATAATAAAGTAAAATAAAGTAACTAATAGAAATTGCCTAAAATAGCCGTTTAAAAGGAAACTGTAAAAATTCCACCCATTATCCGTCATGTTATGCTTACAAACTGTAAGTATACTCGATGGATAATGTACAGGGAATTAACGGTTGAGATTAAGACAATTCGACGGATGAGGATAAACTGTTATCCGTCGAGACATAAAATATTCCAGAAACATAATTGATTATTGTTAGCAAATAATATATCGACGGATGATATTGATAAGTCTCAAAATATCCTTGTCGAGAACTCTGTGAATTAACACTATTAGAGAACTCTACATGGTCTTATCGATAAGTCATAATAGAGCTTATCGAGAAGTCATTCGAGAAGTCTGTAAATAGACTTATCGAGGATTCACTCGAGAACTCTAAAATAACTTATCGATAGTCATTTTGACTTATCGAGAACTCAGTTACACATTTAAGAATAAATATCATCCGTCGAGATGTAAATTTTGACTTAGCCAAAATTTCATCCAAGACTGAAAAATCAATTACGTTTCTGGCTGCATTTCAACTTGCAAATTAACTCAGATAGATTTAAGAGTAATTAAACATACCTAACTCACTTACCAACCTTGAAAATGTGGATTCATCCAGTGGCTTGATAAAGATATCTGCAAGCTGCTTCTCCCTTGGAACAAAATATAGTTCCACGGTACCATTCATTACATGTTCCCTTATGAAATGATGGTTGATATCTATGTGTTTTGTCCTTGAATGTTGTACTGGATTTTCAGTGATGGCAATTGCACTTGTGTTATCACAGAAAATAGGAATCCTTTCAACTTGCAAACCATAGTCTAGCAATTGATTTTTCATCCATAATATTTGTGCACAATAACTACCAGCAGCAATATATTCAGCTTCAGCTGTTGAAGTAGAAACTGAATTTTGCTTTTTACTGAACCAGGACACAAGCTTGTTTCCTAGAAATTGGCAGGTTCCTGTTGTACTTTTTCTATCAATTCTACAACCTGCATAATCTGCATCTGAATAACCAGTTAGATCAAAACCAAAATCTCTAGGGTACCAAATGCCAAGTTTTGGTGTTCTCTTGAGATATCTGAAAATTCTCTTAATAGCTATTAAGTGAGATTCTCTAGGATCAGCCTAAAATCTAGCACATAAACATGTAGCAAATATTATATCTGGCATACTAGTTGTTAAGTACAGAAGTGAGCCAACCATGCCCCTATAACTTGAAATATTCACAGACTTTTCAGTAGTGTTTAATTCAAGCTTAGTTGCAGTGGTCATGGTAGTTTTTGCAGATGTGCAATCCATTAGATCAAGCTTCTTTAAAAGATCAAAAATATATTAAGTTTGACTAATGAATATTCCATCACCAACTTGCTTAACTTGTAAGCCAAGAAAGTGAGTTAGTTCTCCCATCATACTCATTTCATACTTATTTTGCATCAATTTGGCAAACTTTTTGCAAAGTTTCTCATCTGTAGAGCCAAAAATAATATCATCTACATAAATTTGAATAAGTATACTAGAGCCATTAACATTTCTAAAAAATAAAGTTTTATCTACAGTACCTCTTGTGAAGTGATTTTCCAAAAGGAACTTTGATAAAGTGTCATACTAGGCTCTAGGTGCTTGCTTCAGTCCATAAAGTGCTTTCAAAAGATAATAGACATGTTCTGGAAAATTTGGATCTTCAAAACCAGGAGGTTGACTGACATAGACTTCTTCCTCCAAATCTCCATTCAGAAAGGCACTTTTGACATCCATTTGATAGACCTTGAAATTGGCATGGGCTGTATAGGCTAAAAAGATTATGATGGCTTCAAGTCTTCAAACAGGAGCAAATGTTTCATCAAAATCTATTCCTTCTTGCTGACAATAGCCCTTAGCAACCAATCTAGCTTTGTTCCTGACTACTATGCCATTTTCATCCATCTTGTTTCTGAATACCCACTTGGTGTCTATTGGATTCTTTCCTTTAGGCTTGGGCACTAGCTTCCATACATTATTCCTTTCAAATTGGTTTAGCTCCTCCTGCATAGCTAAAATCCAATCAGGATCCAACAAAGCTTCTTCTACCTTCTTTGGTTCTTCCTTGGAAAGAAAGCTACTGTATAGACATTCTTCCTGAGTTGCTCTTCTTGTTTGAACTCTAGAAGAAACATCACCAATGATAAGCTCAAAGGGGTGATCTTTTGTCCATTTCCTTTGTTTAGGTAGATTAGCCCTAGATGAAGAAACCTCATTGTTGTCTTGATGTGTGATTGAGTTTGGATTATTAGAAACTCCCCCTGAGTTTGTGGATCTTTGATTTGAGAAAGGGGTACTTTCTATAGGTGATCTATCTTGACTTCCTGCTCCTTTTGATAACCCGACGTATGGTGAATTTTGAGTACCGACGGATGAAGCTGGTTGTCTCCCGACGGATAATGCAGATTGCCTCCCGAAGGATGAAGCATTATGCAACTCGACAGATGTTGAGTTTTGTGCTTCATTGGTAGTAGATTTATCTGCATTATCCTTAGATACATTCTCTTGATCACTTTCATCATCACTGTCATCACTAACCATCTCCACATTGTAAAATTTGAGGCTCTCATGGTAATCTCCATCTTTCAGTCCTTCAATCTTTTTATCATCAAACACAACATGTATTGATTCCACAACAATGTTGGTTCTTAGATTGTAGACTCTATATGCTTTACCAACAGCATATCCAACAAAAATTCCTTCATCTGCTTTAGCATTAAAACTTCCCATTTTGATCAGTTTGATTTCTCATAATATAGCATTTACAGCCAAAGACATGAAGAAAATTTAGAGTTGGCTTCATGTTCTTGAACAATTGATAGGGAGTCATGCATCTTGCTTGATTAACCAGAGAAATATTCTGAGTGTAGCATGCAGTATTTACAGCTTCAGCCCAGAAATATGTTGGCAATTTAGATTCTTCAAGCATTGTCCTGGCAGCTTTAATGAGTGATTTGTTCTTCCTTTCCACTACTCAATTCTGTTGTAGAATTCTTGCTGCTAAAAACTCATGCAGAATCCCATTTTCCTCACAAAATGCTCTCATGACAGAATTCTTGAACTCAGTTCCATTGTCACTCCTGATTCTTCTAACCTTGAAATCAGGATGATTATTGACTTGCCTTATGTTATTGATGATGATTTCACCAGCCTCATCTTTAGACTTTAGGAAATATGTCCAAGAGAACTTTGAGAAATCATCTACAATTACTAGGCAAAATCTTTTCCTTGAGATGGACAATACATTGACTGGTCCAAACAAATCCATGTGAAGCAGTTGCAAAGGCTCTTCAATTGTTGAATCAAGTTTCTTCCTGAATGATGCTTTAATATGCTTCCCCTTTTCGCAAGCATCACACAGTCCATCCTTAGAAAGCTCCACTAGAGGAATGCCTCTAACTAGTTCTTTCTTCACTAGCTCATTCATAGTCTTGAAGTTTAAATGGGATAGCTTCTTGTGCCATAGCCAACTTTCATCCTGACTTGCTTTACTGAGAGGACAAGTTACAGATTCTGCATTTGGTGAGTTGAAATCAGCTAGGTACACATTTCCTTTTCTCACACCAGTGAGAACCACTTTGTTGCTTCTTTTATTAGTCACAACACAGGCTTCTGAATTGAAGGTTATTGAGTTGCCTTTATCACAAAGTTGGCTGATACTCAAGAAGTTGTGTTTGAGACCATCCACTAAGGCAACCTCCTCAATGATGACATTGTCCTTTGAAATCAAACCATATCCCACAGTATAACCCTTGCTGTCATCTCCAAAAGTAATACTTGGGCCAGCTCTCTCCTTAAACTCTGTGAGCAGGGTAGAATCACCAGTCATGTGTCTTGAGCACTATCCAAGTACCAAAGATTCTTTTTGTTTCCCTGCACACATCAAAATCAAATCAAGTTGATTTTGGTACCCAAGTTTCCTTGGGTCGTGCCTTGTTAGCTTTCTTTTTCTATTTCTTAGGCTTTATCTCATTTGACTTAGGAATCTCAGATTCATCCTTAGTCATTTGAGTTGGGCCTTTGAAACCATTCATTGCAACAGAATTATCATGCATATTATGACTAACAGGAAATGGCATGCTATGTGTAAACATGTTATTCCAGTAAGGCAAGCTAAATGGCATTTGTGGCATACTATATGCATCATAATAAGGATTAGGTGCAAACGGCATATTAGCAAACTGTGCATTCATGTTCTTTGTAAACATAGCATTAATAGGCATGGGAGGCATGGCATTCATGTTAGGAAATTGAGGTTGCACAGACATGAAAGTAGGCATGGCAGATTTGCAATTAACAGAAAAATGATTTACACTACCACACTTAACACAGATTTTTCTAGGAGCATATTTATCAGGTGTGTAGTTATTGTGTTTATTAATCCCTACTTTACCATTCCTATTGCTTTCCTTTTTAGTCTCTGTTTTTACCTCAATCTTTTCAAGTCTGTCACTTAACTGTTTGACAGTCATGTGACCAACATTAGCCTTTTTCCCTTTCTTAACCTGACTCGATTCTCCTGAAACAAAGTTCTTAGAAACAGACCCATACTTCTCATTCAGCTTAACAAGTTTGGCTTTACTGATAGGCTTGCTTACAGCCGACGGATGAGGATTTTCAACATTCGACGGATAACACTTTTTGTTATCCGACGGATGATCCTCATCATCCGTCGAGTCTATATCTGTAAGCACTCCATCTACCAAATTTGGTTCTAGTTTCTCTTTGTTCTTTTTCCAGGCTACATCACAGAAAGACTCAATTCCTTGAACTTTGGTGATTTGAGCTTGGACATCCCTGGATGTTTTCCTTGCTTTAATCACCTCTTGTTCACGCTCGAGCTGCTTCTTCAAAATTTCCTCTTTTTTCAAGGACTCAGTTAATTCCTCCTTGGCAATTTTACACTCAATTCTTAATTTTTCAAAATCAATAAACTGAGACTCAAGCACATTATTTCTCTCACTCAAAAACAAATTGTTTTATTTGATTTTAGCATTTTCTTTAGTAAGAGACTTAAGTGTAACACGCAAATGATATAACTCTGTAGACATGTCATTTATGGCATCATTACACTCAGCTTTAGATAAATGTGTAAGGTTTGTAGTAATTACCTGATTACTTGAAGAGCTTGTTTCTCTCTCATCAGACTTGGCCATTAGGGCTAGATTGACATAGCTGACATCTTCATCTTCATCTAGGCCCTGCCCAGTCATTTTCTTGTGTTATGAAAGCCCTTTCCTTTTGTTTGAGCAGCTCAAAGTATTTTTGCTTATAATCCACTGGCTCAAACTTTTTCTTACTGGAATCTAACTTCCTACACTCACTGGCAAAATGCCCTGCCAAGCCATATTTGAAACATTTGAATTTTGATTTATCCACCATGTTTCTATTTGGCTTGGCTGCTCCAAAGTTCTTCTTGAACTTGAGCTTGGCAAATCTCCTGGAAAGAAATGCTAGGTGTTCATCAATGTCCTCCATGTCATCTTGGCTCAAAGAATCTTCACTTTCTACTGCAAGCCCCTTGCCCTTGTTCTCACAGACCCTTGAAGTTTATTCAACAGCTTCCATCTTCACTTACTTCTCCTTTTCCAACTCAGCAACTAGTGCAATGGATCCTCCTTTCTTCTTTCCTCTCTCCATCCTTTCATCCTGCTCTATTTCAAGCTCATAGGATTTCAGGATGCCATACAGTCTCTCCAAAGTAAACTCCTTATAATCATGTGAGTTTCTTAATGAGACTGTCATTGGTTTCCATTCCTTTGAAAGAGATCTAAGGAATTTCATATTGGAGTCTTTTGTCTGATAGACCCTTCCATGCAACTTTAGAGCATTTAGTAGTTTTTGAAACCTACTAAAAATGTCAGTGAGAGACTCACTTTCTTCATTGTGAAGATGCTCATATTGCTGAATCAAGAGTTGCATCTTGTTTTCTCTAACTTGCTCAGTGCCATCACAGATTGTCTGTATTGTATCCCAAACATCCTTGGCAGTTTTGCAGTTGATAATGTTGTCAAACATGTCTCTATCAACTCCATTAAACAGGATGTTCATGGCCCTTTCATCCTTCCTGACTTGTTCAATGTCAGGATCAGACCATTCATGCCTTGGCTTGGGGACTGATGGCTCGTTTCCTGTTGATGCTCTCATTGGAACATGAGGGCCTCTTTATATGCAGTCAATATAGGCCTCATCTTGAGAAAGCAAATGAAGATGCATCTTTACCTTCCAATGATAGTAATTGTCTTTATCCAGAAAAGGGATCTTGACTCCAACATCCTTCTTGTTCATCTTGTTGTATTGTTTTGATCTTTAAACTCTTTGTAAGTTAAGAGCTTGCTCTGATACCAATTATTAGTCCCTTAACAATATGACAAGAATTACAGAAGGGGGGTTGAATGGAATTCTTGAAACTTTTTTGTGAAATAAAATGTTCTAACTCAAATATAAATATAAGTGTATTGATTAGCACAATGCGGAATAAAAACTTAAGTAAATCAAAACACAAGTAATTAAAAACAAGAGTCTTTAAAAACTTTCTGGTGGATTTGAATGATTCCACCAGAGATATATTATATATATCGAGAGAACTCTGTGTAATGCTCACAACTGCTTACAAATGTTGAACCACTGAGAATACAGAGAAATGCTAAGAATTCTGCTTACAAATGTTTCTCACTTTTTTTGTATCTCAGATTCTTGTTTCTATTTGCTACTTCTTGGTTTATATAATACCAAGATTACAAAGTGATAAGATAGGATCATAATAAAAACTATCGAGTCCAATACTTTGCTACTTTGTTCTCTATTACCCAGTTAATAGGCTTCCTCATTCCATTTGCATACACTTCGACACATGTGACTATGTTGTCACTGTCAACAGATATTTGAATTCTTTATCAGTTGAGTACATGATCATCCGTTGAGTTTATGATCATCCGTTGATGGCTTTATTGATCATCCGTGGACTGCTATATTGATCATCCGTCGATGGCTTTGTTAATCATCCGTCGGTAGCTATTTGGCACTTAACTTCATTTCATTTATGCAGAATTACAAGACATCATCTATGTACAATTAATCAACCTATTCTGCATATCTAGTTAAAGTTAACATGACTTATATGCTACTACATAATCTATACAAAGGTGTATGCAGAAATGTGCTACAGACTCATTATTATATAAGCTACTCACTAGATTGATAATAAGTTATCATCCGTCGGGACTATAATGAGTTATCCGTCCGGACTGTAATTCTTATCCGTCGGGTGCTACATTATTTCACTAAGTAAAATCTACTGAGGTGTTTTGTTCATGTAATTATCAAGTACACAACATATGCACAACACAATAAAAACAGAATCATGATTAACATTGATAAAGCATTTATCTCAGAGCATAAAACATTTCACATGTATCACCAGGGTATATCAAGGTGTAAATATGAGGAACGGCTCAAGCCTGATGAAAATTCAAGTATCTGAAGAACAATGGTTCAATAATAATACAGAGTATTGATCTTTGATGTGATAGGGTATTCCAGGGTGTATAAGTTTCTGTATGCTCAAGAAATTCTGTTGAAATATTTGGTTTATGGTGTGTATGTATTTGTGGAGTAATATTGTATTTGTATGGTTTAATTTTGGGAAATCAACCATTGATGGTTTACAAGAAATAAAGCTTACGGCTGAAGTTCAATGATACGATCAGGGTTCAAGGTTGAATAGTTTAAAGTGCTTGCAATATAAAATAAGATTTATTTTGAATACTAGCAACATGTTATGAGAAGTTCAGGAATATTTGCAATATATCTCGAAGAAAGATTGAGAAGTACTTTCCTTGTCACAGATGACTTCCAACTTTACTTGTACTCATCTAACAGTTTTACTTTTCAATCACTTTCCTTCTTTTTCTATGCCTTGCTTCTATTCATCAATCACTTGCTTTCTTTTTCTACACTTCAGTTCTATTTATTGATCACTGGATTTCTTTTCTATGCCTCGCTTACTCTGCTAGGCATCACAAGTATCTATCAATACTTAATCTCATATCATTATAATCGTCACATGGACGTCATAAGCTTTTATCTACCCTTCGTTTTACCCAAATCCGATTTACGGATTGAAAGTTATGACTAAAACAGTCAAACAATAACCACATAGGCATATAACACAACAATCAGATAGCATGTATCACATAGTATGCAATATATTCAATCAAAATAATTTTTCAAAAAAGATTCGGGGTCAAAATGATTTTCCAGGTATTTAATACGAATTTTTGAACCTTTTTCAGAATTAAAACGGGACTCCGGATCATTTTATAATTAAATAATAGAGTTCCAATACCTGAATATGACTTTAAAATAATTTGATAATAATTGTCGAGCTCTGAAAATAATTTAAAATAATATTTTAAAGCTCAAAACTATTTTTTAGAATTTTAAAATTAGAAAAATATAATGAAATCTAATTAAATAATAAATTAAAATTAATTAATAACTAATTAAATTAATTAATCAATTAATATTTAAATTAATTGACTAATTAAACAATTAATTATTAACTAAAATAATTAATTCATTAATTAAGATTTATTTTTAACTTAAAAATAATTTTCAGGAATTAAATAATGAATTTTGAGATTTTAAATAATTAAAAATCAATTTCTGAAAATATTTTTAAAAAGAAAATACATTTTCTGAAAATAATTAAATAGAAATCTAATTTTTGAAATTTTATAAACCGAAATCCAGATTTTATAAAATTTTAAAATCAAAATATTAAATTTGCAAATCAGGCAAAACTTCAGGGTACTAAAGGGTAATTTTTCCCCGTCATCTTCCACGACTGCAACTCCGTGGCCGGCCGCCATTAACGGCGGCCACCAAGCTTTCCGGCGAGCTACAGACTACCCAGAAATGCATAAAATTAACAGGGGATGAAGTTCTCTTCCCCAGAAACACGTCTACAACAACAAAAACATCAAACCATGCACAGATTGAACAGAATAATCAACTGAAAATATCGCCGTCGGTTCAATCGATTTTTCGACGAGCCACTTCTCGGTATCGTCTTTTGATTTCAATCATACCATTCGAATCATTTTTAAACGATCTACATAACCATGTAATCAATTTAACCTAATAAACCTTAACAAAAAAATACCTAATTTTCAATGAAGAACATTCAAACACATAAATCCTAGTTCTTCAATTCGAGAATCAAACCAACTTTTCTACATGTTATTGAACTTCAAATTTGACATATAATATACCAAGATGACCAGGAAGAAAAGATTTACATGATTCTAGCATCAAATCACACAAACAACATCAAGAACAAAAATTCATATTTTAATTACTAAATAATTCAAATTAAAATAATTAAATAAGAAAATTATCTTGATTTCTGCACTGAAATGGATGATTGATTATGAAAGAACTTTTCGAAAGCTTCGATTTGATATATGGCACGCTCGAATCAGAGTTCGATAACGCCTTCGTTTGTGCGTTTGATTATGAAGAACGCAATGAATTTTTAAGGTTTTTCTCTGGAAACTATATAGTTTTACTGTTTGTAATTGATTATCTGTACAAAATACAATACTGTATTGGCTATTTATATTTAAGGAATATTAGTACGTTCTGGATCGTGTTGGATCGATAAATACATTTCTTAGCCGCTAAGTAACTGTAAAAACGATCCGATCAGATAACGTTTTGGATAAACATTATCCTATTTTGGATAAGCATTATCCTGTTTTGGATAAGCATTATCCTGTTTTGGATAAGCATCAAAGGTTATGGATAAATATCAAAACCGGGCTTTTATAAAACGCTTTGTACGGAGATGATGTTATCGAAAAGGGTTATCGTATCGAAAATTTTATGTCGAGCCGTGCACGGGTCAAACCATAATCCGGAACGGAAAAGTCAAAACACGGAAAATGTCCGGAATTACCAGATTAGGTTAGAATGGAGTTTTCGGAAGAGTTTCGGGTTGTAAAAACGTAAAAATGGTTGAGTTTGGACGATTCCCAACTTTAGAAAATGATTTTGTAATTATTCAGAAAATAATTAATAAATTCATAAATCAATATAAAATCATATAACACTCCAAAAATTACCAGAAAAATTCCTTAATTATCTATATTTTATTCTGGACATAATAAAATTAACATACTTATACTTTACCACATATAAACATCCACATAACAATACCAATAATCAGATAATTCACCAAAAATCACAATATAATCACAATATAATTATTTATCAATAAAAAAAATTACACGCTATGTCCCGGATATTACATCCTTCCCCCTTAAAATGATTCTGTCCTCAGAATCACACTAAGGATCAGATAATGATATATTCAAGTATCTCACATCCATTTTCTCAGGTTGATCCCTAAACCTTACAACTTTTCATAAACTTTACTCACAACACCACTCATTACCTATCAGCCTCTTACTGATATCATATTTTATTAGTTGCTCATATAACTCAACTTAAGTCCCCATTATATATATATAATGGAGCTTATTTACTTTTCTTGAATATACACACATAAACACCCTATTAACCAGCTATACGTGTGGCGGTGAAGCCAACTCACTTACACTTATCTTGCCTATTTTACTATTTCAAAAGGACCAGCATAATGCCTATTAATTCTCTTTTCTTTCTAATTCTAGTAATTTGCAATAGTTACTGGTTATTGAACCCCATTTCTACATGTTTCTCTGTTCAATTAACCTAGTTTGTAATCGCTTCCAATCGCATTGAAGGCTCTTTAATCGTTCTAGTAATCTTCTCGTTCATCTGTGAATGATATACTGAAACCATGGCGTAATCGATTTCTAACGTTCTCGAAATTGCTCCAAAATTAAAAATTAACGAGAAAAATCTCGACTGAATATGATTGACGCACAAACTTATCACCATATCTTATTTTCCTTGAATCACAATTGAGTATATTTGCTGAACGAAAATATCTTACTACTTTAAAGAGAATACACTAACCTGGAGGCATCGCTGGCATATTCTAACCCATATTATTATTTATTTTGGTTCTAAAAAGTTCTCATACGCAACTGACCGCATTGCTTCCCTTGACGTCCAGTCACATATAATGTTTATTCTTTCTTTGTGCCATACTGTCAGAAAGTCTTCTTTGACATCTATGTCCCGTATCATATTCTCGGAGTAGCTTGAATCCCTTGAGGTATCGTAGCCAAATTCCTATCTTTTAGTTCTGCCTTACTTAATGCCCGTTCATCTAGGAGTGGTATCTACTATTCTAGTTTGACATAATTCATCGTATTCTGATTACTCCTGTCAAATCTCACATCAAACAATATTGATCATTTACAATCAATTTTTGGATCTGATGACGTACCACCATTTCTTCAAGCAGCAACTAACCCACTTATTGGACGAACTTTGGTTCTCAGGTGACTTCACTACGACGTTTGCTGGAGAAATGATCCATCTAGTCTTTGATGTCCCGCCTTAATTCTTAGTTAGGTATAACATTTATTTATATATTTCCTCCCATTTCCTCTTCATGTCTGGTCACTAGATATCTTATTTTAGCCCTCGGTACTTGATCGTACTCCTGGGATGCATTCCTTATCTCAATTTACCAATGTTTCCTAAATTTTTCACCTTACTTCTGTCCTTCATATTACCATATCTTACCTATATCATGGCATTTTATAAAGTTTCTTTATCATCCTTTTGATTCCACTTTCTTTCCTATTTCCGTTCTTCATTCTCATAGCTCATTCACAACCGAACTCTTGATATTAATACTCATTTTGATGTCATATCAAATTAGATATCAATATGAACTTTGATGCTCACAACATCCCATACTGAAGTAAACATCAATCATCCATATTAATACCACTTTTGATATTTAACAACAACCTATGTATATATATCAATCAGGAAACTGAACTAAAACTGTATCTTACATTTTATCCAAAACAGAAATACTTGATAAATCATTTATTGTATGATTATCAAAACAATTTGGAAACAAGAAATCCTTTAATAAAACTTTATTGCAGATGATAAAATATCTTTGATTATCGAATAAAATCCATATTGGTGTAGTTATTAATCTCTTATTTATTCCACCTCCCTTCTTTCCTTCTTTTCTTCCTTCTCTTTGCTCTATCTTAAATCTTTAATTTGTTTAAAACATTCTTCTCACTTGTCCATACAAATAACCTTTTTATTTCTTGTCCATTATAAAGGTCATATTCATTCAAGTAAAGCCTCACACACTTGCAGCAATTTCTGAATTCTACTGGTGTCCTTACCTTCTCCAAATTCCTCATTGCTTTGATTTCAGATTTGAAAGTAATATCAAAATTTGACTTAATCTAATTGGAATCGATTTCCATCTAACTGACCATTAATTGGTAAAATTAAGCAATTAACTTACTTAATTGATCAATTGCACCAAGTGATGTCCAGCTAAATAAAATCAAAGACCAATTATATATAGTCGGATTGGATGTAACAACCTCTTTCAAGAACCGAGATCACAATCATTTGGAGTATTAACATGAATATCAATAACACACGGAAGTATACTTTCTATCTTTAGGAGTAGGGTATTTTCCGAAAATTTGGTCAGCATCTCCTTTATATTATTGACTACCAGCCGGACTCAAGTCGACACCAACAATCAATCAAACAACCAACAATCAACCCAGAAGTAGACCAATCAACTTCCATCTTCTAAACTCACCATTTCACCATCACATATAATACTAACCAGTACAACCCATATTTTAGTTCAACTTTAGATTATAGCGAACAATTCTTATTATTTCACACCCTTTCTCATATCCTTTGATTATAACCGAATATCACTAATGAGTACTATTATAAATTATTTTAAAATACTTCTAGTTCATATTTCATTTCAAGCTCTCTTATTAACAATTCGTCTATCCTTGACAATATACACTTGTTCTAATTAGTTAACTCGTTCAACTTCTGATAACCAACACATAGTCTCAACCAACACTCTCATAATCTTGTGAAAGAATTCCTTTGGTTTAAAAGCATCACTTCTTAAAAATCCTTGCAGTTGAATCACCATATCTTCACCTCCCCTTATGTCTTTTCATACTGAACTTCTTTCACTGGCTCAATTACGAGTATCAAATTTACCATAACTCATTTACTTAAGTGGGAAAACCCAACCATTCCTTTAAGAACACCTTTGAAGTTTATTCGTAACTAGCATTTCTTCGATCTTGAACCTTCATGACAAGTATCTCTCACATGATTGAGGTATGCTTCATCTTCACAATGTATTAATCGATTATTTGGTTATTATTAAGAATTTCTTCATTCGCTACTGTTGTCCAATCAATCATTTGCCTTATCCGATATACGCAACTTTACTTTCTTATTTCTCTAGTTAATTTACCTCACACGGTTCACTAACTACTTCAATTCACGCCAAAATCTCAGACTTGAAACGTATCATGTATACAAATTTCCGCTTCTAATTTGATGTCCTCGTAACAACCACGTCGTTGGTATAAGGGTTCTTCTCTGCACGTATATGTCCACTATTTATTGGCTTACAATTATCCATACTTATCATATAACCCCGTCTGCTACACGGGTTCATTTCACTTCCTTTTAAAATATTCAAAGAATGGACCTTACACAAGAAGGGAATTTATAGATATGATTCTGATTAGAAACCTTTTGTAAAGAATAAGAGTACAAGGAGACAATCGGAAGGATTTCATAAATTAACAAATCATGATTGAAGAAGAAAGGATGAATAATGGTGTAGATATGAATGAGACAACCATATTTATACTCAAGATGGCCAGTCTTTCATACTATTTGGCATACAACACATGATTAGGTGACGTCCCACCAGACTCTTCATTATTCCGACAAAGAGTCACACCATAACACTGCTTGTCTCAATCAGAAAATAAGTCTTGAGGGAAAAATGATTTTTGAAAGAAATACAACAATTTCCCTATCACCTCATAGAGCTGATTGTGAATGAATTTCATACTTTATTCATGATTCATAAGAATGTATGGTATTATAGAAAAGAATGATAACATTGGTCGTCATCCACATTTCATCTATTTACAGCTGCAATGCTTGTTCGATCAATATATCCCATTCCGAGTCATATATTGACTTTTAAAAGTTCTCTGAAATGCCTTCTTAATCGATCATTAGAATAAATTCCCATGTATTAGGTCTTGTATCTTTAGCGTCGCAATTCCATGTTCAATATTTTTATAATTCGACCCTATTTGCACTCTTACGAGATTTACAATCATAACTTCAAATTTCGCTTACGCTACTGATCATTCAACATATCAACTCCTTTGCTAATAACATTCTTCATTTAGAAAAGTATAGAGATTTTCTCAATCTTTTTTGCTCATACTCGGCTTCTTGTGAATCGACGTATTCTTTGAACTCTAATCGTCTCAGAAATTGGATGAATAGTTTCTCCGTACATTGGTTCTGTCATTAAACTTATCAAACAATATTTGCACTCTTCTGTTATAAACAATCCAATCTTTTCCATAATAGCGGGTCCACTTGGCCTTTTAAATGAACCATACTAACTTTTAGAACAAGTATTCTTCTAGATAATCTGAATCTTATTACAAACAAGAAACTCAAGTAGTAATTTGACAACCAAGTTTTTAAAACTTGTTTTGTTTAAAGGATTTTTAGGAAAATCTTGTTAAGAAAATCTCTTTTGAAAACTATTTAAAATCTTGAAAATCGTACACCTGGTCGTCATTACTATATGAGTTGATTGTTGTCCTTCTCAATAACTACAAGGTATTAAAGTAGGGAAACACTTAGATAAAAGCTCATTCATTTCCATATATCTTCTACCCTTTTATTGGGTACATTTTGCCTTCATTGGTTGACGAAAATTCCAGTTACCGTTGCATATTATCTTATTCGTAACTTCACTTCTAATCTTCCATACCGGTAACACTTTCATCATTATCTCTTACGATTACTAAGTATAATAGGTCTATCAAATCTATTTTATAAAACAAGATCGGCTAATATCACATCACATTACTACTATATGCATCATGTTTGATCATAATATCATCATCTACTTCCAAAGAACTCTCGATTTCCAATATTTTCAAACTCCTTTAAAAATTCATCTAGCTCACTTCATAAGATAATCATAGGTGGCATACTTACTAGTAGCTCCATATAACCTAGTAGCAGCTATTCTCCAGAACACACGAATCCTCTCTTTAGGTTTCTTCTCACCTTCTTAATATCTCGCGTACTCACTATATGTTGTAGTTCTCGAATCCATCCTCATAGGTGTTATTACTTCATAAGATGGGTTTTAAACTGATGGTATAGAACAAGGTATAGGGGAGACAGAAAAGATGCACTCACAGCTGAATATCCGGTAGAACCAGAATTAGCATGTGGGGGATTCTCGAATAGGTAGTCTCGCATCAAGGGATGAGATAATAGCTTGAAAAGGTGCAACTGTCGCAACAGGAGGTGATATAGCTAACACCGGTGGAAGAGCAGGGCATGATTCAGATGATATTCCTCCGACTGAAGGCTCCAAATGATCAGACGATCCTGGGATAAAAGAATCTACCATCACCGCTATCTGACAATCGCGTCGCTACATAAGAATCTCGAATCTCATCACAAATCATACCGAAACCTACTATACCATCGCACTCAACCTCTCGTCGTCCTATTTTTCTATTATTTAATCCTAATCCTCTATCCATTCCCGACAATCTAGGCTTGTTTCAGTGACTTATAACATGTGGCTCTGATACCAAACTTGTGATGCCCTCCAAACTGGGGTCAGAAGTTTGGGGTTCACAATACACACATACACACTCAATATATATACCTGCTTATAAAAGTAATATATATAAAGACTCTACTTACCATAACCATGAATCGCAATAGGTTAAAGTATGAAAACAAGCCACAACCTTAACTTTTATTACATCATACCAATCCCAACTAATTCCGCTTACAACTGATAATGATATCATTCTTACAATCTTACATAACTCATCTACATTATAAAGCTCTTGTTAACTCGGTTCATCTTATCCTGGAATCCTAGCTTGCACGCTGGACTGGGAATCCTTGTATCCAACAATTTCCTTTTTAACTGTAAAATAACATAAACAGATTTGCAAGAGTGAGCTAACTAGCTTAGCAAGTCATAATAGCAATAACTAAGGTTCAACAATGATAAGTTGAAATGATTCAGAAGAATCAAGTTTCTGGATAAGCAATGAATATAATTGGATATTCTCTTTTCATTTTAAAAAACCAAGGTTAGGCTGCTGATCAGTCACGCACTAACCCCGAGCAAGGCTCCCAGCCCTACTCTATATACTGGATCCCAGGCACGCATTGATCTAATATGACCACGAGTCTGGTCTGACCACGAATCTGGTCTGACCACGAATCTGGTCTAACCACGAATCTGGTCCACATTTATAAAACCATCCAATTCTAAAACAATTCAATATGATAACCATTACAATTCAATAAAAACAGAATCATGATTAACAATGATAAAGCATTTATCTCAGAGCATAAAACATTTCACAGGTATCACTAAGGTATATCGAGGTGTAAATATGAGGAACGGCTTCAAACCTGATGAATAATCAAGTATCTGAAGAATAATGGTTCAATGATAATACAGGGTATTGATCTTTGATGTGATAGGGTATTCCAGGGTCTATAAGTTTCTGTTTGCTCAAGAAATTCTGTTGAAATACTTGGTTTATGGTGTGTGTGTGTGTATTTATGGATTAGTATTGTATTTGTATGGTTTAATATTTGGGAAATCAACCGTTGGTGGTTTACAAGAAATAAAGCTTACGGCTCAAGTTCAATGATACGATCAGGGTTCAAGGTTGAATAGTTTAAAGCCCTTGAAATATAAAACAAGATTTATTTTGAATACTAGCAATATGTTATGAGAATATTTGCAATATATCTCGATGAAAGATTCAGAAGTACTTTCCATGTCACAGATGACTTCCAACTTTACTTGTACTCATCTAACAGTTTTACTTTTTAATCACTTTCCTTCTTTTTCTAAGCCTTGCTTCCATTCATCAATAACTTGCTTTCTTTTTCTACACTTCAGTTCTATTTACTGATCACTGAATTTCTTTTCTATGCCTCGCTTACTATGCTAGGCATCACAAGTATCTATCAATACTCAATCTCATATCATTCTAATTGTCACATAGACATCAAAAGCTTTTATCTACCTTTCGTTTTACCCAAATCCGATTTACGGATTGAAAGTTATGACTAAAACAGTCAAACAATAACCATATAGGCATATAACACATCAATCAGATAGCACGTAGCACATAGCATGCAAGATATTCAATCAAAATAATTTTTCAAAGAAGATTCGGGGTCAAAATGATTTTCCAAGTATTTAATCCGAATTTTTGAACATTTTTCGGAATTAAAACAAGACTTCGAATCATTTTATGATTAAATAATAGAGTTCAAACACCCGAATCTGACTTTAAAATAATTTAATAATAATTGTCGAGCTATGAAAATAATTTAAAATAATATTTTAAAGCTCAAAACTATTTTTCAGAATTTTTAAATCAGAAATAAATAATTAAATCTACTTAAATAATCAATTAAAATTAATTAATAATTAATCAATTAATATTTAAATTAATTGACTAATTAAACAATTAATTATCAACTAAAATTAATTACTTAATTAATTCATTAATTAAGATTTATTTTTAACTTAAAAATAATTTTCAGAAATTAAATAATAAATTTTGAGATTTTAAATAATTAAAAATCAATTTCTGAAAATATTTTTAAAAAGAAAATACATTTTCTGAAAATAATTAAATAGAAATCTAATTTTTGAAATTTTATAAACAGGAATCCAGATTTTATAAATTTTTAAAACCAAAATATTAAATTTGCAAATCAGGGAAAACTTCAGGGTACCAAAGGGTAATTTTCCCCGTCGTCTTCCCCGACTGCAACTCCGGTGGCCGGCCGGCATTAACGGCGGCCACCAAGCTTTCCGCTGAGCTACAGACTACCCAGAAATGCATAAAATTAACAGGGGATGAAGTTCTCTTCCCCAGAAACACGTCTACAGAAACAAAAACATCAAACCATGCACAGATTGAACAAAATAATCAACTAAAAATATCGCCGTCGGTTCAATCGATTTTCCGACGAGTCACTTCCCGATATCGTTTGTTGATTTCAATCATACCATTCGAATCATTTTTAAACGATCTACATAACCATGGAATCAATTTAATCTAATATCCCTTAACAAAGAAACGCCTAATTTTCAATAAAGAACATTCAAACACATAAACCCTAGTTCTTCAATTTAAGAATCAAACTAACTTTTCTAAATGTTGTTGAACTTCAAATTTGACATATAATATACCAAAATGACCAGGAAGAAAAGATCTTCATGATTTTCGCATCAAATCACACAAACAACATCAAGAACAAAAATTTATATTTTAATTACTAAAAAATTCAAATTAATATAATTAAATAAGAAAATCACCTTGATTTATGTACTGAAATGGATGATTGATTATGAAAGAACTTTTTGAAAGCTTCGATTTGATATATGGCACGCTTGAATCGAAGTTCGATAACGCTTTCATTTGTGCGTTTGATTATGAAGAACGCAATGAATTTTTAAGGTTCTTCTCTAGAAACTATATAGTTTTACTGTTTGCAAATGATTTTCTGTACAAAATACAATACTGTATTGGCTATTTATATTTACGGAATATTAGTACGTTCTAGATTGTGTTGGATCGATAAATAGGTTTCTTAGCCGCTAAGTAACTATAAAAACGATTCTATCGGATAACGTTTTGGATAAATATTATCCTGTTTTGGATAAGCATTATCCTATTTTGGTTAAGTATTATCTTCTTTTGGATAAGTATTAAAGGTTTTGGATAATTATCAAAACCGGCCTTTTATAAAACGCTTTGTACTAAGATAATGTTATCGAAAAAGGTTACCGTATTGAAAATTTTGCGTCGGGCCTCGAACGAGTCAAACCGTAATCCGGATTGGAAAAATCAAAACACGGAAAATGTCTGGAATTATCAGATTAGGTTAGGAAGAAGTTTTCGGAAGAGTTTCGGGTTGTAAAAATGTAAAAACGGTTGAGGTTGGACGATTCCCGGCTTTAGAAAATGATTTTGTAATTATTCAGAAAATAATTAATAAATTCATAAATCAATATAAAATCATATAACACTCCAAAAATTACCAGAAAAATACCTTATTATCTATATATTATTCTGGACATAATAAATTTAACATACTATACTTTGCCACATATAAACATCCACATAACAACACCAATCATCAGATAATTCACCAAAAATCACAATATAATCACATTATAATTATTTATCAATAAAAATAATTACACGCTATGTACCGGATATTATATTATTCGTCTTATGAGCGTCGCAAAATTATAAGATAGCGTGTTAATTCTTAAAGAAGCGACAATGAATTTAAGGATTTAGAACTTCCCATGCTAGCATAGGTTCATGTGTTATTGTTATGCATGATTCGTAGGTAATTTTAACCATCTTACTTGCCCTATGTAATCATGATAGAGAACTTGTGCATTAAACCATTATGTTGTTAAAATCTTATAGATATATAGGGTCTCAATATAATTGGTGTCTATTCAGCTTCTATCTCTTTTGTGGATGTTTGGTAGTATGTTATTCCTACAATGAAAGTTGGCATTTGTAATATCCGGGAAAATTATGTGAATATTATGTGTTAAATAAATATTATGTGTTTTATAAATTTAAAGTAACTATTGTCATGATAATAGATGTTGTAGTTGTTATGTGTGTTTTCGTGCGTGCCATAAAAATTTTCGATTGATTAATATACGTTTAAACTGCTATTATATGACTTTATCTGTAATCGGGACGCGTATTTATTAGCGTCTTTATTAAGATACCTGTTTTATTTCAATTTATGCACGTTTGAATGTATTTTAGGTATTTTCGGGTTTTTCTGGTAATTTAGGGATCGTTTCTGTTTTTCAAAAATCAACGGACCGGGACCCCACCGGGATGTCAAACCCCGCAAAATCCGTGTTTTTATTTTTATAAAATTATTCGTATTTCAAATATCCAATATCTTTGTATTTTTGATTTATTCGCAAGTTTTGGGGAATTTTGACATTAATTTTATATTTTATCGCTTCTAAAATTATTCCCCATAATTATTATTTTGGGGCTTATTTATTATAATTAGGGGATAAAAACACCCTTAATTTATTTTAGGGTATTAATTTATATAATAATATAAATAGCTGATCAGAAATTATTATATTCATTTTATTTTATTAAAATTCAGAAATTAGAAAATTAGTCAAGAACACATTTGGGGGTATAATTTTGTTCATCATCAAGAATCAATGATTTTGGGAACCACAGAGATCCGTTTTTGATGCTCTTATAACCAAAATAATCCTTATTCCAAGCTCTATCTATTGATATCAATTTTAGAATCTGAGGTGAGGTAGATTGCAAAATCGATTTTGTGTTCTTGAGGCTTGAATTCGTTTTTGAAATATGATGATTGTTGATTGATTTTGATGCTATAGATTGCTTTAAAATGATCAGGAGAGTCGATTCGTGTGTTTATTCGATTTATTTGATCCCCGAAATGATTAAACTAGCTCTTGGTTTTGTAGATTTTTATTTTTCGATTTTATGGTTTAATGGTATTAGTTTGATTGATTGTGAGTCTAGGAATTGATTATAGATGTTAGAGGATTGATTTTGAAGCTGAAATCATGAATTTTGGTGAAGAAACGAGTAAGATCGGAGTTCTGGCCGGTTTGTTTTTGAAGGTCGCCGGATTCCATGGCTTTTTGGCCGGAATCCGGGTTCTGTTGTTTATGTGTCAATCTTGAGTTAGTCTGGAGACTGGGGAATCAATTTAGAGTATGTTCTGATTAAAAACCCAACGGATCGGCTCGTTTTTATGTGAGAACGGAACTTCGCCGGAGAAGGGAACTCCGCCGGAGAAGGGAACTCCGCCGGCCGGTTTCTGGGTTTTCCAGATTCCGGCGGCTGTTCTTCGATTCCGGCAAAGCCTATCCCGTAACCCCAGCCCTTCGATCTTGTTTTGCCCAACTATTTTCCAAGAACATGTTTTTGTGTTTTCTTATTTATTTAATTTATTTTAAAATCATTTACTTATTATTTTAAATATGAAAAATTATTTTTTTAATTATTTTAAACTCCTAAAATTATTTTCTTTTATTATTTTCAAAAATCTAATTTGATTTAATTATTTATAATTCATTTTAGTTAATTATTTATGAATATAATTAATTGATTAAAAATCATTTATTAAATTAATTTCATTTATAAATAGTTAAATAAATGTAAATTATTTATAATTAATTCAAATAATTTCTAAAAATTATTTTTAGGCTTTTAAAAATTATATTTTGGTATTTAAAAAGCAATTAATATTATTATTAATTGATTAATTTCCATTTATTTCTTATTTTATTCATAATAATTAAACCGTTCTTCCGTTTAATACGAAATGAACGCGTACAGACCTAGAAAAATATTGTGCTTCCAATAAAAAATACTTTTGAGTCCAAATTTCTTTTGTATTGCAATGACATTTGATTTGTGTATCAGTTGGAGTCGGTATCTGATCGGTAAATATTATTATTGATTTGATTTTCATTCTGAACGCACTGAGACATATCTTTTAATGATATTACTTATGTGTTACATGAAATATGTGATTACGTGTTATACGAATGTCATGATTATGTGCTATGTGATATGCATGCTATATGTTTATAATTTTAAAATGCCATGATTAGTTATAAACGATCGGGTAGATGTCAGAATGTATAGTTGCGTCGATTGAGTTTGGTTATGTCAATTAAGATAGTCCTTTTGTTTATAGAATCGAGTAGCAAGGAGTGCGGTCAAGTGTTAGACGAAGATAGTAGCCGGCATCTATAGGAAGTGATATAGTAAGAGATTATTGAGCATACCAGGAAAGTACTCTAACTTCACTTATCGTTCAAGTAACGTTTATTTCGAATCATATTATGCAAGTATTTATATCTTCATTTATCATTCAAGTGATATTGACTCCGAATTTTATTCTTTCAATTTCTCTACTATTCTAAGTTCAGAATAGCTAAATGTTTTTACATTTAGCTATAAATTACTCTATACGGTGAAGCTTTGAATTGAGATTAGCGAATACCTAATTGTTCTGGTTATTTCGCCATTGGTTGTTGAGATAACTCCGGACCATGAGAAATGGGGAGTTATGTGGTTAAGGATGTCATTTGATTCGACTCACTTGACGGAAAATTATTTTTATGGGTTGGATGGTTGCGTAAGAGGTCGTGGCGGCGGTCCAACATGAGCTATGTGTTATACAGGATATAACCCCTTGCTAGGCCGATATGTGCCTTGGGTACCTTTTGTTTAGTTGGATATGCTTCGGCATACCGGTGTTGCTCCGCGGCTGATCAGCGGCGGCAACACACCGTCGTTCGAGGATTCCAATCCCAAAACAAAATATATATACAAATATTGTTTATTATCAAATATATCTCATTTTTGATACGGTTCAGGTATTGTGGTTTGGTTTTGTTCATCAGATATATTGTTGTTGTTCCAAGTCATAAGCTATTTACTTCTTACTGAGCATCTCTTTCGCTCATACTTGTTTCATATTCTGATTCTTTCAGCTAGGCCAGGGCAAGCTTAAGTTCCAGGTCTGACCAGAGGTTGTGTGCTTGTAGATAGTTTGGTGTATTCTCCAGGTAGACAGTTTGGGATGCTTAACTAGTCTAGAAGTTTGTAATAAAATTTAAATAAGTTGTAAAACTAATTAGACTTATGGTCTGTAATATCAGTTAGTTTGTATTAGTGCCTCTTTCATACTATAACCTGTGATCGATCCAGTTGCATGCAAGGGGTCATAGTTATTATATTATTCCGTTGTGATTATTTTGTTATGAATTTTTTGGCTGGTGACCCCCAAATCTAGACCCCGGGTTTGGAGGGCGTCACAGGTTAGTATCAGAGCTACAGGTTATGGTCACTGAAACGGGCTTATGATTGTCATAGGTGAATCATAGGAAGATCACATAAGATAGGCGCGTGTAGTTTAGCTATTATAGGGTTAAATTTAGGTTATTGGGTTGGGTTATAGTTAAGCTATTTAGGTTTCATGTTTTGTGTTTAGCCGTAGGCCTTTGTGTTATTACCCTACTATTTTATTGGTTTTGGGAATGGTAAGAAGTGTTGGAAGAGAGGTTGGAAGGTTGTGTTGCAACCCTAACCATTGTTTGTTGGTTTATTTGAGATTTCGAGCAAGGATTTAAAAGGTTTCGATAATTCTTAGTAAATTTTTGTTGTGTATATGTTGTGTACTTGATGATTTCATAAACAAAACATCTAAGTAGATTTTACTTAGTGAAATAATGTAGCACTCGATGGATAAGAATTATAGTCCCGACGGATAACTCATTATAGTCTCGACGGATGTTGACTTATTATCCGTCGAGTGAATATGATGATTGTTGATTGATTTTGATGCTATAAATAGCTTTAAAATGATCAGGAGAGTCGATTCATGTGTTTGCTCGATTTATTTGATCCCCGAAATGATTAAGCTAGTTCTTGGTTTTGTAGCTTTTTATTTTTCGATTTTATGGATTAATGGTATTAGTTTGATTGATTGTGAGTCTAGGAATTGATTATAGATGTTAGAGGCTTGATTTTGAAGCAGAAATCATGAATTTTGGTGAAGAAACGAGTAAGATCGGACTTCTGGCCGGTTTGTTTTTGAAGGTCGCCAGATTCCATGGCTTTTTGTCCAGAATCCGGGTTCTGTTGTTTATGTGTCAATCTTGAGTTAGTCTGGAGACTGGGGAATCAATTTAGAGTATGTTCAGATTAAAAACCCAACTGATCGGCTCATTTTTAGATGAGAACGGAACTTCGCCGGAGAAGGGAACTCCGTCGGCCGGTTTCTGGGTTTTCCAGATTCTGGCGGCTGTTCTTCGATTCCGGCGAAGCCTATCCTATAACCCCAGCCCTTCGATCTTCTTTTGCCCAACTATTTTCCAAGAACATGTTTCTGTGTTTTCTTATTTATTTAATTTATTTTAAAATCATTTACTTATTATTTTAAATACCAAAAATTATTTTCTTAATTATTTTAAATTCCTAAAATTATTATCTTTTATTATTTTCAAAAATCTAATTTGATTTAAATATTTATAATTAATTTTAGTTAATTATTTATGAATATAATTAATTGATTAAAAATCATTTAATCAATTAATTTCATTTATAAATAGTTAAATAAATGTAAATTATTTATAATTAATTCAAATAATTTTTAAAAATTATTTTTAGGCTTTTAAAAATTATATTTTGGTATTTAAAAATCAATTATTATTATTAATTGATTAATTTCCATTTATTTCTTATTTTTTTCATAATAATTAAACCGTTCGTCCGTTTAATACGAAACGAACGCGTACAGACTCAGAAAAATATTGGCCTTCCAATAAAAATACTTTTGAGTCCAAATTTCTTTTGTATTGCAATGATATTTGATTTGTGTATCAGTTGGAGTTGGTATATGATCGGTAAATATTATTATTGACTCGATTTTCATTCTGAACGCACTGAGACATATCTTTTAATGATATGACTTATGTGTTACATGAAATATGTGATTACATGTTATACGAATGTCATGATTATGTGCTATGTGATATGCATGCTATTTGTTTATAGTTTTAAAATGCCATGATTAGTTATAAATGATCGGGTAGATGTCAGAACGTATAGTTGCGTCGATTGAGTTTGGTTATGTCAATTAAGATAGTCCTTTTGTTTATAGAATCGAGTAGCAAGGAGTGCGGTCAAGTGTTAGACGAAGATAGTAGCCGGCATCTATAGGAAGTGATATAGTAAGAGATTATTGAGCATACCAGGAAAGTACTCTAACTTCACTTATCGTTCAAGTAACGTTTATTTCGAATCATATTATGCAAGTATTTATATCTTCATTTATCATTCAAGTGATATTGACTCCGAATTTTATTCTTTCAATTTCTCTACTATTCTAAGTTCAGAATAGCTAAATGTTTTTACATTTAGCTATAAATTACTCTATACGGTGAAGTTTTGAATTGAGATTAGCGAATAACTAATTGTTCTGGTTATTTCGCCATTGGTTGTTGAGATAACTCCGGACCATGAGAAATGGGGAGTTATGTGATTAAGGATGTCATTTGATTCGACTCCTTTGACGGAAAATTATTTTTATGGGTTGGATGGTTGCGTAAGAGGTCGTGGCGGCGGTCCAGCGTGAGCTATGTGTTATACAGGATATAACCCCTTGCTAGGCCGATATGTGCCTTGGGTACCTTTTGTTTAGTTGGATATGCTTCGGCATACCGGTGTTGCTCCGCGGCTGATCACCGGCGGCAACACACCGTCGTTCGAGGATTCCAATACCAAAACAAAATATATATACAAATATTATTTATTATCAAATATATCTCAGTTTTGATACGGTTCAGGTATTGTGGTTTGGTTTTGTTCATCAGATATATTGTTGTTGTTCCAAGTCATAAGCTATTTACTGCTTACTGAGCATCTCTTTCGCTCATACTTGTTTCATATTCTGATTCTTTCAGCTAGGCCAGGGCAAGCTTAAGTTCCAGGTCTGACCAGAGGTTGTGTGCTTGTAGATAGTTTGGTGTGTTCTCCAGGTAGACAGTTTGGGACGCTTAACTAGTCTAGAAGTTTGTAATAAAATTTAAATAAGTTGTAAAACTAATTAGACTTATGGTCTGTAATATCAGTTGGTTTGTATTAGTGCCTCTTTCATACTATAACCTGTGATCGATCCAGTTGCATGCAAGGGGTCATAGTTATTATATTATTCCGTTGTGATTATTTTGTTATGAATTTTTTGGCTGGTGACCCCCAAATCTAGACCCCGGGTTTGGAGGGCGTCACGGGTTAGTATCAGAGCTACAGGTTATGGTCACTGAAACGGGCTTATAATTGTCATAGGTGAATCATAGGAAGATCACAGAAGATAGGCGCGTGTAGTTTAGCTCTTATAGGGTTAAATTTAGGTTATTGGGCTGGGTTATAGTTAAGCTGTTTAGGTTTCATGTTTTGTGTTTAGCCTTAGGCCTTTGTGTTATTGCCCTACTATTTTATTGGTTTTGAGAATGGTAAGAAGTGTTGGAAGAGAGGTTGGAAGGTTGTGTTGCAACCCTAACCATTGTTTGTTGGTTTATTTAAGATTTCGAGCAAGGATTTAAAAGGTTTCGATAATTCTTAGTAAATTTTTGTTGTGTATATGTTGTGTACTTGATGATTTCATAAACAAAACATCTAAGTAGATTTTACTTAGTGAAATAATGTAGCACTCGATGGATAAGAATTATAGTCCCGACGGATAACTCATTATAGTCCCGACGAATGTTGACTTATTATCCATCGAGTGAGTAGCTTATGTAATAATGAGTCTGTAGCACAGTTCTGTATACATCTTTGTTTAGATTCTGTAGTAGCCTATAAGTCATGTTGACTTTAACTAGATATGCATAATAGGTTGATTAATTGTATATAAATGATGTCTTGTAATTCTGCATAAGTGAAATGAAGTTAAGTGCCAAAATAGCTACCGACGGATGATTAACAAAGCCATCGATGGATGATCAAATGACTATCAACGGATGTTTAATATAGCAGTCGACAGATGATCAATGAAGCCATCAACGGATGTTCAGAAAGTCGACGGATGATCATATATCCAACGGATATTCATAAATTTCAACGGATGATCATATAAAGAATTCAAACAACAGTTGAATAGTGAAAGCTGAGCACAGTTGTCGAGATGTATACTAATCTACTGTGGAAGCCCATTAACTGGGTAATAGAGGATGAAAAGTAGCAAAGCTTAAGACTGATAGTTTTTATATTTATTCAGTCTTTTTGACTTTGTAATCTTGGTAATATATAAACCAAGAACGTAGCAAATAGAAATAAGTAAGCTGAGATACAAAAACAGAGAAATCTTTGTAAGCGGAAACTTTAGCATTTCCCTGTATTCTCAGTAGTTCAATTTGTAAGCAGCTGTGAGCATTCTTGCACACAGAGTTTTCTCGATATATAATATATATCTCTGGTGGAATTGTTTAAATCCACCAGAAAGTTTTTAAAGACACTTGTTTTTAATTACTTATGTTTTGATTCAATTAAGTTTCTATTCCTCATTGTGCTAATCAAAACACTTATATCTATATTCGAGTTGAACATTTTTATTTCGAGAAAAAGGTTCAAGAATTCCATTCAACCCCCCTTCTGTAATTCTTGCTATATTGTTAAGGGACTAACAATTGGTATCAGAGCAAGCTCTTAATCTACAAAGAGTTTAAAGATCAAAATAATTCAGCAAGATGAACAAGAAAGACGTTGGAGTCAAGATTCCTTTTCTAGATAAAGATAATTACCATCATTGGAAGGTAAAGATGCATCTTCATATGCTTTCTCAAGATGAGGCCTATGTGGACTGCATAGAAAGAGGCCCTCATGTTCCAATGAGAGCCGCAACAGGAAACGAGCCATCAGTTCCCAAGCCAAGGCACGAATGGTCTAATCCCGACATTGAACAAGTCAGGAAGGATAAAAAGGCCATGAACATTTTGTTCAATGGAGTTGATGCAGACATGTTTGACAACATTATCAACTGCAAAACTGCCAAGGAAGTCTGGGATACTATATAGATAATCTGTGATAGCACTGAGCAAGTTAGAGAAAACAAGATGCAGCTCTTGATTCAGCAATATGAGCATTTTCACAATGAGGAAAGTGAGTCACTCACTGACATTTTTAGTAGATTTCAAAAACTACTAAATGCTCTTAAGTTGCATGGAAGAGTCTATCAGACTAAAGACTCTAATATGAAATTCCTTAGATCTCTTCCAAAGGAATGGAAACCAATGACAGTCTCATTAATAAACTCACAAGATTATAAAGAGTTTACTTTGGAGAGACTGTATGGCATCCTGAAGACCTATGAGCTTGAGATAGAGCAGGATGAAAGGATGGAGAGAGGAAAGAAGAAAGGAGGATCCATTGCACTAGTTGCTGATTTGGAAAAGGAGAAGGAAGTAAAGATGGAAGTTGTTGAGTCAACTTCTAAGGTCTGTGAGAACAAGGGCAAGGGGCTTGCAGTAGAAAGTGAAGATTCATTGAGCCAATATAACATGGAGGACATTGATGAGCACCTAGCATTTCTTTCCAGGAGATTTGCCAAGCTCAAGTTCAAGAAGAACTTTGGAGCAGCCAAGCCAAATAAAAACATGGTGGATAAGTCAAAATTCAAATGTTTCAAATGTGGCTTGGCAGGGCATTTTGCAAATGAGTATAGAAAGTCAGATTCCAGTAAGAAAAAGTTTGAGTATGTGGATTATAAGCAAAAATACTTTGATCTACTCAAACAAAAGGAAAGGGTTTTTATTACACAAGAGAATGACTGGGCAGCAGATGGTTTGGATGAAGATGAAGATGTCAACTATGTCAATCTAGCCCTAATGGCTAAGTCTAATGAAACAGATACAAGTTCCTCAAGCAATCAGGTAATTACTACAAACCTTGCACATTTATCTAAAGCTGAGTGTAATGATGCCATAAATGACATGTCTACAGAATTATATCATTTGTGTGTTACACTTAAGTCTCTTACTAAAGAAAATGCTAAATCAAAGAAAATAACTTGTTTTTAAGTGAGAGGAATAATGTGTTTGAGTCTCAGTTTGTTGATTTTGAGAAACTAAGAATTGAGTGTAAGATTGCCAAGGAGGAATTAACCGAGTCCTTGAAAAAGGAAGTGATTTTGAAGAAGCAGATCGAGCGTGAACAAGAGGTGATTAAAGCATGGAAAAAATCCAGGGATGTCCAAGCTCAAATCACCAAAGTTCAAGGAATTGAGTCTTTTTATGATGAAGCCTGGAAAAAGAGCAAAGAGAAACTAGAACCTAATTTGGTAGATGGTTTGCTAACAGATGTAGACTCGACAGATGATGAGGATTATCCGTCGGATAACAAAAAGTATTATCCGTCGAAAGATGAAAATCCTCATTCATCGGCTGTGAGCAAGCCCATTAGCAAAGCCAAACTAATCAAGCTGAATGAGAAGTATGGGTCTGTTTCCAAGAACTTTGTTTCAGGAGAGTCGAGTCAAGTTAAGAAAGGGAAAAAGGCAAATGTTGGTCTCATGACTGTCAAACAGTTAAGTGACAGACTTGAGAAAATTGAGGTAAAAACAGAGACTAAAAGGAAAAATAATAGGAATGGTAAAGTAGGGATTAACAAACACAATAACTACACACTTGATAAATATGCTCCTAGAAAAATCTGTGTCAAGTGTGGTAGTGTAAATCATTTGTCTATTAATTGCAAATCTGCCATGCCTACTCCCATGTCTATTCAGTCTCAATTTCCTAACATGAATGCCATGCCTCCCATGCCTGTTAATGCTATACCTACACAGAACATGAATGCACAATTTGCTAATATGCCATTTGCACCTAATCCATATTTTGCTGCATACAGTATGCCTCAAATGCCATTTAGCATGCCTTACTGGAATAACATGTTTACACCAAGCATGCCATTTCCTGTTAGCCATAATATGCATGATAATTCTGTTACATTGAATGGTTTCAAAGGTCCAACCCAAATGACTAAGGAAGAATCTGAAATTCCTAAGTCAAATGAGATAAGACCTAAGAAACAGAAGAAGAAAGCTAACAAGGCAGGACCCAAGGAAACTTGGGTACCAAAATCAACTTGATTTGATTTTGATGTGTGCAGAGAAACAGAAGGAATCTTTGGTACTTGGATAGTGGTTGTTCAAGACACATGACTGGTGATTCTACCCTGCTCACAGAGCTTAAGGAAAGAACTGGCCCAAGTATTACTTTTGGAGATGACAGCAAGAGTTATACTGTGGGATATGGCTTGATTTCAAAGGATAATGTCATCATTGAGGAGGTTGCCTTAGTGGATGGTCTCAAACACAATCTGTTGAGGATCAGCCAGCTTTGTGACAAAGGCAATTCAGTAACCTTCAACAAAGAAGCATGTGTTGTGACTAATAAAAGAAGCAACAAAGTGGTTCTCTGGTGTGAGAAGAGGAAATGTGTATCTAGCTTATTTAAACTCATCCAAAGCAGAATCTGTAACTTGCCTTCACAGCAAAGCAAGTCAGGATGAAAGTTGGCTATGGCACAAGAAGCTATCCCATTTAAACTTCAAGACTATGAATGAGATGGTAAAGAAGGAACTAGTAAGAGGCATTCCTCTAGTGGAGTTTACAAAGGATGGACTGTGTGATGCCTGCCAAAAAGGGAAGCAGATTAAAGCATCATTCAGGAAGAAACTTGATTCAGCAATTGAAGAGCCTTTGCAACTGCTTCACATTGATTTGTTTGGACCAGTCAATATATTGTCCATCTCAAGGAAAAGATTTTGCCTAGTAATTGTAGATGATTTCTCAAAGTTCTCTTGGACACATTTTCTAAAGTCTAAAGATGAGGCTAGTGAAATCATCATCAATCACATAAGGCAAGTCAACAATCATCCTGATTTCAAAGTTAGAAGAATCAGGAGTGACAATGGAACTGAGTTCAAGAATTCTCTCATGAGAGAATTTTGTGAAGAAAATGGGATTCTGCATGAGTTTTCAGCAGCAAGGACTCCACAACAGAATGGATTAGTGGAAAGGAAGAACAGATCACTTATTGAAGCTGCAAGGACAATGCTTGAAGAATCTAAACTACCTACATATTTCTGGGTTGAAGCTGTAAATACTGCATGCTACACTCAGAACATTTCTCTGATTAATCAAGCAAGATGCATGACTCCCTATCAATTGTTCAAGAACAAGAAGCCAACTCTAAACTTTCTTCATATATTTGGCTCCAAATGCTATATCCTGAGAAATCAAACTGATCAAAATGGGAAGTTTGATGCTAAAGCAGATGAAGGAATTTTTGTTGGATATGCTGTTGGTAAAGCATATAGAGTCTACAATCTAAGAACCAACATTGTTGTGGAATCTATACATGTTGTGTTTGATGATAAAAAGATTGAAGGACTGAAAGATGGAGATTACCATGAGAGCCTCATTTTTGACAATGTGGAGATGATTAGTGATGACATTGATGATAAGAGTGATCAAGAAATAGTGTCTAAGGATAATGTAGACAAATCCACCACCAATGAAGCACAAAACTCAACATCCGTCGAGTTGCATAATGCTTCATCCGTTGGAAGGCAATCTGTGTTATCCGTCGGAAGACAACCTGCCTCATCCGTCGGTACTCAAAATTCACCATCCGTCGGGTTATCAAAAGGAGCAGGAGGTCAAGACAGATCACCTATAGAAAATTCCCCTTTCTCAAATCAAAGATCCACAAACTCAGGGGGAGTTTCTAGCAATCAAAACTCAATCACACATCAAGACAATCATGAGGTCTCTTCATCTAGAGCTAATCTACCTCAATAAAGGAAATGGACAAAAGATCACCCCTTTGAGCTTATCATTGGTGATGTTTCTTCTAGAGTTCAAATAAGAAGAGCAACTCAGGAAGAATGTCTATACAGCAGCTTTCTGTCAAAGGAAGAACCAAAGAAGGTAGAAGAAGCTTTGTTGGATCCTGATTGGATTTTAGCTATGCAGGAGGAGCTAAACCAATTTGAAAGGAATAATGTATGGAAGCTGGTACCCAAGCCTAAAGGAAAGAATCCAATAGACACCAAGTGGGTATTCAGAAACAAGATGGATGAAAATGGCATAGTAATCAGGAATAAAGCTAGATTGGTTGCTAAGGGTTATTGTCAGCAAGAAGGAATAGATTTTGATGAAACTTTTGCTCATGTTGCAAGACTTGAAGCCATCAGAATCTTCTTAGCCTATGCAGCCCATGCCAATTTCAAGGTCTATCAAATGGATGTCAAAAGTGCCTTTCTAAATGGAGATTTGGAGGAAGAAGTGTATGTTAATCAACCTCCTGGTTTTGAAGATCCAAATTTTCCAGAATATGTCTATTATCTTCTGAAAGCACTTTATGAACTGAAGCAAGCACCTAGAGCCTGGTATAACACTTTATCAAAGTTCCTTTTGGAAAATCACTTCACAAGAGGTACTGTAGATAAAACTTTATTTTTCAGAAATGTTAATGGCTCTAGTATACTTGTTTAAATTTATGTAGATGATATTATTTTTGGCTCTACAGATGATAAACTTTGCAAAAAGTTTGCCAAATTGATGCAAAGTAAGTATGAAATGAGTATGATGGGAGAACTAACTTACTTTCTTGGTTTACAAGTTAAGCAAGTTAGTGATGGAATATTCATTAGTCAAACTAAATATATTTTTGATCTTTTAAAGAAGTTTGATCTAATGGATTGCACATCTGCAAAAACTCCCATGGCCACTGCAACTAAGCTTGAATTGAACACTACTGAAAAGTCTATGGATATTTCAAGTTATAGAGGCATGGTTGGCTCACTTCTGTACTTAACAGCTAGTAGGCCAGATATAATGTTTTCTACATGTTTATGTGCTAGATTTCAGACTGATCCTAGAGAATCTCACTTGATAGCTATTAAGAGAATTTTCAGATATCTCAAGGGAACACCAAAACTTGGCATTTGGTACCCTATAGATTCTGGTTTTGATCTAACTGGTTATTCAGATGCAGATTATGCAGGTTGTAGAATTGATAGAAAGAGCACAACAGGAACTTGTCAATTTCTAGGAAACAAGCTTGTGTCCTGGTTCAGTAAAAAGCAAAATTCAGTTTCTACTTCTACAACTGAAGCTGAATATATTGCTGCTGGCAGTTGCCGTGCACAGATTTTATGGATGAAAAATCAATTGCTAGACTATGGTTAGCAAGTTGAGAGGATTCCTATTTTCTGTGATAACACAAGTGCAATTGCCATCACTGAAAATCCAGTACAACATTCAAGGACAAAGCACATAGACATCAAGTACCATTTTATAAGGGAACATGTGATGAATGGTACTGTGGAATTACATTTTGTTCCTAGTGAAAAGTAACTTGCAGATATCTTTACCAAGCCACTGGATGAATCCACCTTTTCAAGGTTGGTAAGTGAGTTAGGTATGCTTAATTACTCTTAAATTTATCTGAGTTATTTTGCAAGTTGTAATGTAGCCAGAAATTTAGTTGATTCTTAAGTCTTGGATGAAATTTTGGATAAGTCAAAATTTGCATCTCAACGGATGACCCTTATCCATCGAGTTTAGTCATCCGTCGATATACTACTTGTTAATAAAAGTCAATTATTTTTCTGGAATACTTTATGTCTCGACGGATATCAGTTTATCCTCATCCGTCGAATTATCTAAATCTCAGCCGTTAATTCCCTGAACATTATCCATCGAGTATACTTACAGTTTGTAAGCATTACACGACGGATAATGGGTGGAATTTTTACCGTTTACTTTTAAACGGCTATTTTAGGCAATTTCTATTGGTTAATTTACTTTTCTTTATTATTTTTATCAGTTATTTTTGAGATAGTATAAAAGCTTATTTCATTCCAATTGCTTTCTTTTATCATTCTCATATTCAACTGCTTTTATTTCATTTTCTCTCAAGCAAATATTCTCTTTTTCTTCAAGCTTTCATTATCTAACAATGGCACCTGTAGTAAATATTATGTCTCAAACTGGGTTCATTTATGAGAAGAACAACTTCACTGTTTTGGTCAATAAGGGTATTCAGCAATCAGAGGACTATCACAAGATGATGGACTTTGTGAAGAATTGCAAGCTAAATTACGCCATGCTGGAGTCACCCACAATCTTCTATGAAGTTGTTGAAGAGATGTGGACCACTGCTATCTACAACTCTGCTGACAAGACCATCACTCTAACCATCAAAGGTAATGAGTTATGTATCAATAGTGATGTGATAAAAGCATGTTTCAAAATTCCTGATAATAATATGACTTCACCACACAATGACACTGATATCATCAATATGCTTAATTCCATGCATTATGCACTTCCTACTACTAAACTAAGTGATATTAGGAGATTGGGTATTAGGAAGGAGTGGAGTTTCTTGTGTGATGTGGTTACTAAAGTTTTCTCTGGAAAAGTCAGTAATTTTGATTCAGTGAATATTTCCATGCTTATCATGCTATACATGCTAGTTACAGATAAATTTTATAATTTCAGTGACCTTGTCTTGTTTGAGTTAGGTTTTAAACTAGGTGAGTTAGCTAAAAGAGGAAAGAATGTGTATTATGCTTGATTTTTCATGTTATTGGCTAACCATCTATGTCAAGAGATTGTGCTTGAGAACCCAAACAACAAACTGGCTTGTTGGGTTCAAGAGAGAAGACTCATTGCAGATTTGAACAGAGCCAACCATCACAGGGATGTGCCAATGTTCTATTTTCTTGTAATGCAGGCACCTCAGGTAAGTGAGGTAAGTTCATCCATCCCTACAACTATTTCAACCTCCACTATTTCTTTGACTTCAGGAGTAGCTATGGCAACTGTGCCAATGACCAAACAGTCACCTACCAAAGCCTCCAAACCCTCTACAATTTCCAAATCTAAATCAAAGAAAACCCCCTCTGGCATCTCTCAAAAGATGCCAGTTGAAAAATCCACAAAAGCAAAAGAGGGGAGTGTGAAGGAGGGAAAGTCAGTTGAGGGAAGGGGTGAACATCAAAGAAATGCCAAGAATAAGGATGGAGAGTTGAGTGAATCCCAGCCTAGCCACACTGCAGTTTCCCAACAAACTGCAGTGCTTAAAAAGGATAAAAGCTCATTTCTAGCTGCATCCTCCCAAAAGGATGCAGTTATTGAACAAAGCTCTCAGCCAAGAGCACAGGCCAAAAGGGTTAGGGAGACAAGCTCACCCCAAACTTACACAAGAAAGAAGAAATCTAAAACCTCTGGGGATGCACAGGGCACACACACAGTGCAAACTGGTGCTAAAGACACAGTCCCTACACTCTCTCAAATTCAGTTTGATGTGGCTCGAATAAATGTGGAGTCACAACCAAAATCTCTAATAATAGAAGCATCTGAAACACCATACTCACCAACAAAATCTCTGGAAGTGGATATGATAAACACTTCAATTCCTGATTCCCCTTCTTTAACTCTGTTGGGGAAGCCAAAATCTAGTGCAAGTGAGCATCATCTTTTAGATGATTTGTTGGCTCACTTGCCAATTCTTTCAGATACTATTGTGACATCTGTGCCCCAAATATCTTCAATCAACACAGAGTCAACAATAGTTTCTCTTCCCACCTTATTCTTTTCTACTCTCTCGATGGATATTGCTCATCCGTCGAGTAGTGATTGTATCCCGACGGATAAGCCTAACAGCAGTTATCCGTCGGATAGCATTACCACTCACTCGACGGATATCTATGCACAACTTCAAACTTCAATTATTTCAAGTGCAGATAATTTAGTGGTTGTACAGTCACTCTTAGGACTGAGAGAGGAGAGTGTATTGAGTGAGAGGCTGGGTTGCTCCCAGGCAAAAGGAGAGGAAAAGAGTGAAAATCAGCAATCCATTTATTCAGGATTGGCAAAAGTGAGTGAGAGGAGTCCCACCTTAGTAGGTGAAGGTGAGGGTGTGAGGGTGGGGAGCCAGGGTGAGACCCTGATGCAACAAAAGAGAGAGCATGAGAGAAAAGCAGGTACATAAGCAATAAGGGTGGATCCAGCCATTGCTAGTGAGTCAATGATTGTAAATGATGCTGAAAAGGAAAGACAATTTCAGCAACATTACAAAGCTGTAATTGATAACATTTCCTTGGATGCTGACACTTTTACTCACCTTGTGTCAGCCTATCAACTGTTGGCTGCTCAGGGCAATGTGGAGGCAGAACAAACTTTGAACTTAGTACACACTTCAGAATCTCTTCAAAGAGATAAAGTTGTTGTCAATAGGATGCCTTCTCAAGCTGGTGAGCCATCTAAAGAATTTGAAGTAAATTCTAATGATGATGACTCTGTTTCTTTGGATGGAAGCATGAACTGAGGGGGAGATGAAGGCCCAAGTTCTGTTCCAAATTTACCTGAATGGGCATGGACAAAGGAATCTACACCAGGACAATTTGGTGTATCTTTGGTCAAGCAGGTTATGGCTATTCAAAAGGCCCTTCAGGAAACTTCAGATGCTGGTACCAAGGCTATTCTTCAAGCTCACCTAGATTCTCTACATCTCATGAAGATACAGCAATTAAGACATAATCTGAGTGTGGATGAACTCAAAAAGGATATAGCTGACTTGAAGACCTACAATTCTGAGAAGCTGGATTCAGTCATGCCATATGGTACCATGCAGGATCTATTACTGAGACTAAGGAGAGAATCAAATTCTGAAAAGAAGCTGTCCAAGCTGGAAGATAGAGTTTATATTATTGAGAATTCTGTGGCCCTCCTTCTTCAAAATCAACAGTCTCAGACAAATCTTCTCATGCAACTGGCTAAAGCACAAGGCCTAACTCCTCAACTTGATGATAACAAAAAGGGGGAGAGAGAACCAAGTAAGGGGGAGAAAGGACCAAGTGAGGGGGAGAAACTTCAAGTACAAATCAGCAAAGTAATTGTACCTTCAATTACTGTCTCCAAGCCACCAGTTACAGATGGTATAGATCTAATTAAAGCAGCAGCAGCAAACTTGAAAGTTGCTGAGAAAGGAAAGTTGAGTTTGATCAACTAGGAGAAGATTGATGAGGAGATACAGAAAAAGTTTGAACTTGTCAAGGAGCTAGTTAAGTCAGCCATCCATCACTCTCAAGTCAAGCAAATCAGTGTGAATGAGATGAGCATGAATTATCTGGAAAGAGGACAATCTTCATGTATCAAGTCTACAAAGGCTGAAATAATTTTTAAACCAAGGGCAAACTATCCAAAATCATCTTTGAAGAACCCCTTGGACACTGTGTATGAGACACCCAAGCCTGATGAGAAGAAGCTTCTGTCAAGATCAATTGTCTTCTATAAAGATCCAGCTGATTCAGCTTCAAAAAGGAGAATTGCTAAGATATTCAGAAATGGAAAGGAAATTTGTGTGGTAGCTGGACATCCATAATTTGCTCAAGTAAAGAGAGAAGAAAAAGCCAGATTAAAGCAGGAAAAGAAGCAAGCTGCTCTAGATGCAAAGAAGACTAAACAAAAGAAAGAGCAGATTGCTATCTTGGCCAAGCTACAAGCTGTGAATTCATCTCGACAAATTCCCTCTCAACCATCTAAAGCTGCTGAATCAAAGAAGCAAATTGAAGAACAGAAGAAATCTCCAAGAAAGAAAGAATTGGCTAGAAGAACAAAAAGGAAACTGGATATTGTTGATAAAGAATTGGAAGATCAATTTCCTAAGGTACCCACACCAGCTACAACTCAAGCATCAAAGCCCTCTGTGGTATTTGAAGATATAAGGGTGGTGGATCCCTATAGGAATATTCATGGTGAACCTATTGTGCCAAAGGATGAGCTAATAGAGTGGGATAACATACCAATTCCTGACTTCAGTTTACCAATCCTTAGCAAGCCAAAAAGAACAAAGTCAAGGGCAGTCAAGAAAGTGAAGCTGTCACCTCTCAAATCCAAATCAGTAGTTAAAACTCAACCCAAAGTCAACAAGGGAGACTACTTGTACTTGTGTGACATTAAAGAATTTTCTGATCTAAACCTCTATCTTGATGAACTAGATGAAGTGAGGGGAATTGATGCATACAGAAACCTACCTGAAAGGTTAGTGTTCAAGTACAAAGGAGGAAAGGAGATTGTGTGGCCACTTCACAGGATTCTTCAACAAAGCCAAGCTGTACTGATTAAAGTTTATTCATCCTTCAAGAAGAACTTTGGGTTCAATGTAACTGCAAGAAGACTAGTATTGAAGAAGATTGAAGAACTAAGGAGTATTAGAG